>NW_018023948.1:0-6559 GCF_002006095.1 Pseudomyrmex gracilis | reverse complement strand
AACAGCTGATAAGCAGAAGCTTGGCATGGGTGTCCGTAACAGTGCTGCCAACGTGACACAAACAACAGAATTCTAAACCGATAAGCCCGCGAGGTTTAAATTAAAAATTCCGGTTATTTTTTGATCATGGTAGTATTATTAAATTATGATATCAATTTACATTTGAGAAATAATATTATCAAGTTACAATCCTTAACGCATATACAACTATCTTCTCCACGATTCCGTAATCTTTTCAAATATGCTTGGTTTAAAAGTGGCTACATCAAAGAACGACCACCACAGTTCGAAAATCCAGTAGATTTTGGTTTTTCCGGAAAAGATATACAAGAAATATCACGCTGTTCTCTATGTGGAGCACCTGCAATAATACGTTGTTCCTGGTGCAAGAAATATTTTTGTATGCATCATTTTTTTTTAGGAATATCATAATGGTAAACACTATAAATTATAGAAATTTTTCGTAAGTAAACAATTTTACTCAAATAAGCATAATATTTTTTGCTAACGTTTAATAATATTTTTATGCATTATAGGACATCTTCTGTCAACATATGATGTGATAGTTCTTATGGAAAATGTTGTCCAAAGAATTAATGCACAACGTCTGCCACACCTTAAAGAATGAAGAAGCACGTTTAACCTAACTTAAACAAGCGAAATATTTATAACTTCTATTATGAATAAACAAATATATTCAAATAGATCTAACAAACACTATTGTATAATACAGTATATAACTAATAAATTACTAATTGATCGCAAATTGAAAGTGAATTTGTTTAAAATAAAACAATATTAACAATAGAATTGTGTAGATTACATTAATAAAATACCTTTGTCAATATTTGATTTTGAAAATAATAACGTGCAATATCCATATATTTAGGACACAGATAATTATTAACTATACAAGTAACAAATTTAGACAGTTAGATTTAAATGTGTGTCGGTAACCTTCTTACATTCTTCTTTAAAAAACTATAAAGTGCATTCAAAGATTAAAAGTATCTATCTATAGTAATATACAGTGGCTCAAAAAAGTATTTGTACACTTACATTTAAAAATAATGCACATAATAGTTTAAAGTTGTATATCTTATAATGGAAATTTAGCATTTATCGAAGAAATTATAAAGGCTCAAAGACATATCGATGTGTCGCAGGATATTGTACTACAGAGTGCAAGATTAAAACCTTGTTTTGTATTAAAAACTTCAAGAGAATTGTGTATTTTCTATGTAAAACGCCAGTGTACTATTCATTTTTCGAGTATAAAATTTTCGTTTTTTTTTTAAATTGCTCCAAGTACAATATTGAGAGTTCTTGAAAAATACTGCTTCCGTACATCATAAGGCATTAATAGACATATTTCGTATTAATATATTATTTCATTATATAAAAATAGGTTAAAAAATGTGAGTGTACAAATACTCTTTGGATTCACTGTACATGTATTATTATACATCTTATTATCTATCATCTCGTCTTTTATACGTTATTCTTACGTACAAGATACGTGACTACTCCGCATTGTGCTTATGTAAGTGAAAAATATGCGTGTTACATATGTGTGATCAAAAAATAAGGTGACTTTTCATTTTTATAAAAAAATATTCATTTATTTATCCAAAATTATGTTATCCCCTTTAAAATAATCCCCCTCTGATACAATGCACTTGTGCCAGCGCTTTTTCCAGTCGTCAAAACACTTCTGAAATGCACTTTTGGGTATTGCCTTGAGCTCTTCCAGCGATGCAGCCTTAATCTCCTCAATCGTCGCAAATCTTCGTCCTTTCATGGGCCTTTTCAATTTTGGGAAGAGGAAAAAGTCGCAAGAGGCCAAGTCTGGTAAATACGGTGGCTGAGGCATGATGGTAGTATTGTTTGTGGCCAAAAAACTACTCACTAGTAACGATGTGTGCGCAGGTGCATTATCATGGTGCAAAATCCATGAATTTTCTTTCCACACTTCCGGCCGTTTTTTTTTATTGATTCACGCAAACGCCGCATAACCTCAAGGTAATACTCCTTGTTTACCGTACGACCTTGTGGTAGGAATTCTCGATGCACAACGCCATGGTAATCAAAGAAAACTGTGAGCAAAACCTTCACATTCGAACGAACTTGGCGTGCCTTTTTTGGTCTTGGCTCTCCTGGGCTCTTCCATTGGAATGATTGGGCTTTGGTTTCGACGTCATAACCATATACCCATGATTCGTCACCAGTTATAACCCTTTTGAGCAGATCAGGATCATCATTGACGTCGTTCAACATGTCTTGGGCGATGTTCATGCGATGCTGCTTCTGATCAAAATTAAGCAGTTTCGGAACGAATTTCGCTGACACACGTGTCGTACCCAAAACATCCGTTAAAATTGATTGGCATGAGCCAAACGATATGTTAAGATTATCAGCGACTTTTCTAATCGTGATTCGACGATTTTTCAACACAATTTCTTTCACTTTCTGAACATTTTCGTCGATTTTTGACGTGCTGGAGCGTCCAGAGCGAGGTTCATTGTTAACATTTTCTCGGCTCTCTTGGAATAACTTATACCATTTATAAACATTTTTTTGCTCAAAGTTGACTCACCGTACGCCACTGTCAACATTTCAAGAGTTTTTAAACACTTAATACCATTTTTTACACAAAAATTAATACAAACTCTCTGCTCTATTATTTTCAACAGCAAAAAATCGCCGAGCACGCAAACACGAGTCTAACCTTTATGCCTCTCACATAAAAACAACACATGCTATATAGTCAAAACTGTGAACATATGATCGTGACAAGTGTACCAACACAACAAGAAAAAAAATTTTGAAATTAGAGTGTACAGAGCGCGCGAAATTCAAAGAGTCACCTTACTTTTTGATCACACCTATATATATACAATGAGTCACAAAAGTTTTCGTACCCTCCCGATTTTTTATTTTGAACGATCGATATTTATTTATAACGTACTTTTCGAACTTCTTATGAAGGATATTATATGTTAAAATAACTAAGCTTTCAAAATAATATTAATTTTATTGCAAAACAACGCGTCAATGTAACAAAAATAGAAATTTAAGTAAACTTGAACAAACTTAACGTCACAGAAGTATTCGTACTTTACAAATTATAACAAAACTACAATTAAGTTTTTAATACTTAATTGTAATACTTAATTGTAATATTTATTTGGTTGCATTTTATTGTACTTTTTAGACGATCTGGCATACTGTGGCCTAATTTTGTTGTACATTCTTTTTCAATAGTGTTCCAAATTTCCATAATTCTATGTTTTAACGTTTCTTTATTCGTAATTTCAAAATTTCTCAATTCTCTCTTCTTTCAATTTCTGCCCATAAATATTCAATAGAATTCACGTCAAGACTTTGAGGTGGTATTGCCAAAACATGGTGTATTATATAAGACCCATTGCTTTACAATATGAGCTGTGTGTTTAGTGTCATTGTCGTGCTAGAAATAATAATTATTTTCTAATTGCAATTTAGTTGCACTTGATGATAAGTGATCTCGTAAAATATTCAAATAGTATGTCTTGTTCATTATTCCATTTCGATCAAAACTAAATTATCGATATCATTGGCATCCATGCAGTCTCATACTATGATGGAACCACTACCGTGTTTCACAGTTCCTTTTAAATTTTTTACTTCAAACTCTATGTTTTGTTTTCTCTATATCACAGTACGTCCATCTGAATTAAATAAGTTAAACTTACTCTTATCTAAGAAAATTACATGTTCCCAAAAAATGTCTTTGTTAACATATTTTTTGGCCAATTGCAATCGCTTCATACGATTTATCCGATTAATGAAAGACTTTTTTCTGGTGACTCTGTCATTAAAACTTTCTTTTCGCACAATTCTTCTACAGGTTTCTGCAGACACTTGTTTATTAAAGCATTTTAAAACAAATGCTGACAACTTTGGACCACTAATTGTTGAATTTTCTTTATTTCTTTAACCACTACTCTTTCTTCTCGAATAGTTAGTTTCTTCGGAACTTCCTTGCGTTGTTTGTTCACTACATCTCCATTTGATTTAATATTCTTTATTACGTATTGTACGGTTGACTTATTCCTCTTTATTNAGTTCNAAATGTGTAGGTAAGATTTTCCTTCAATATGCCAATTATAAATTAATTTTTGTTCAGCTAACGAAACTTTGGTATCATTTCGGCTCATTTTTGACTTGAAGTGACTCTGGCAGTGCGATATTGCGTACTAACATAATAATACATATTATATAGAACACAGTTACTAGCCAAGGCAAACTAACTTTGTAAATATTTTGATTTTATACTTGAAGAATTTCTTCGGTACGAATACTTCAGTGACGCCAATTTTGTTCAAGTTTACTTAAATTTCTATTTTTGTTACTCTGACGTGCTTTTTTGCAGTAAAATTTATATTATTTTGAAAGCTTAGTTATTTTAACATATAATATCTTTCATAAGAATTTCGAAAAGTGTGTTATAAATAAATATCGATCGTTCAAAATAAAAAATCAGNAGGATACGAATACTTCTGTGACTCACTGTACATGTATATATATACATGTGGTGCGTATCACACCACTGCTGCGCGGCAGTGAGGCAGCCTTAAACTCGGCGCCGGTAGCCGCCGCAGATCGACTAGTTCAGCGCGCCGCCGCGGCGTGGCGCACGGCGACGGCAGGTCACCCGCAAGCGACATTTCCCCCGGCGGTTACATAAGACGACCGGCGGCGGGCACAGCGTTACCAACTTTACGGATTTATCCGTAGATCTACGGATTTTTTACCTTATCTACGGATCTACGGAGAATACACTAAAATCTACGGATTTTTGTTAGTGACAATCTATAATCAATGAATTAATCATTTCATTATGGCGATAAAGGTCGCTACGTGACTTTTGGTGATCCGCCTCTCAATTTAATATTTTCAATGTTCAATTCTTACCACCTTGTCATTTACCCTCACCANNCGCTTTTCACCAATCAACGCTCGGTGTCAAAGCGCCGGTGTCTGCATGAGGATCCAGCCTAAGAGAATTAAAACTGTGAGAACAAACGCTGATTTCGGCCACGTTTTGGCATTTCGACTTTGAATTTTGTTTTAGCTGTAGTGAATAGATTACTAAGCTTCTAAAATGGACGAAAATGAGTCATATAGTGATATTGAAAACATAGATGAAATCCCTAATAAGAAGAAAAAACGCTATAATCAAAAATATTCAACTACGTGGGAAAATCAACATAAATATAAAGGTTGGGTAAGAAAAAGCGTTAAAGGGAATGAATTCTTTTACTGCAGTGCATGCAAGTGCGATTTAAAATGTTCTGGTGGCGGAAGAAAAGATTTAGATAAGCATCTAGCAAGTAATAAACATGTGATGAATGCTAAAGGTTAGTTTCTTAAGAATCTAGAGGTCGATTTTGTATCTATGCAATGTAGTGAAAATTACAAAAGTGAGCAAATTTACTACTTGTTGATCAATAAGATCATAGATATTTTAGTACATTCGCTCACTTTTGTAATTTTCACTACACTGTGTAATACAGAATCGACCTCCTACTCTAACTCTAACTTTACTTAGCTATTCTATCACCTTTTCAGTGTGTTAGTATGTATAGAGTATATTAGATTTGTTTTTTTGATTCATATAATATCAGTGTCAAATAAAGAAAGAACAGCATCATGATGTAAGCACATGTAACTTCTTTCGCTGTGAATAACTTTTGCTTTAAAATAATTTATTGCTAATAAATGTAATATTAATATGTCTATTATTTTAGTAACTTATATATTTATATACAAGTATATTGTAAGCATATCAAAAATAGTTTTGTGATATATTAAATACCTTTGGGTATATTATTAATTTTTTATAACTGTAATATATAATTTTTTTAGTTGGTGCACATCAATCACTAATTACGTCCATGGTAGAGAAAGAAAAAGACTTAAAAAAGAAAGCAAGAGCTGGAGAAATAAAAATGGCCAGTTTTCTTGTAGAGCACAATCTTCCATTTCGTCTAGCAGGTCATTTAAAAAATTTGATCCAACAAGTTTGCCCAGATTCTAAAATAGGAGGTGAATTAAAATTTGAGCGGACAAAAGCACAAGCCATAATAAGTAATGTTACAGGACGTGCACAAGAGAACAAGTTAATTACCTTGTTACAAAATAATAAATTCTCACTCATAGTGGATGAAAGTACGGATAAATCTAAAATAAAACATTTGGCTTGTATTGTCAGAACGTCCGTAGATTTTTATGTGAAAGATAATTTTTTATGTTTATTGCCAATTATTGATGGCAGTGCAATATCTTTACATAAAGAAATAACAGAATATTTTACTTTAAAAAATATTCCTTAAAGATGTAACGGTTCTACTTTTTGAGAGAAAATATTCCGTTGTTTTATATCTTTTAATTGTGCGGAGTAGCTCGTCGGATTCCAGGAACAGGTAAGAAAGTGAGTGAACTCGGTGATTTATAATAACGAGTTAAATTTATTCAATTAAAACTAAAAGAAACAACAAATAAAAATAATATGTAC
>NW_018023947.1:11635-13057 GCF_002006095.1 Pseudomyrmex gracilis | reverse complement strand
AAACGTTTGACGAGTACGCAATAGAAAAGCTGTCAATAATTCATCAGCTTAACTTACCGGTGGAAGATACGATTCATCTGCTGATTAGTGGCATCTCTAACAGTGCGATAAGGGCGTCGGCCTTAGTAATGCCTGACAATACGTTGGAGTGCTTTTTGATGAAAATGCGTACCGTTACGGCAGGTTGCGTTGACCTAAGTAATACAAAGTCGTCAGTGCCGTCAAGTAAAAACGAGTCNAAAAATCATACGTGTCGGAACTGTGGAAAAAAAGGGCACCATCATAAAAACTGTAAGAACGACGTAACTTGCTTTTATTGCAAGCAGAAGGGACACAGACAGTTCGACTGCCCTTCAGTGAAGGCGAAGGGCGGCAAATCAACTTACCAGCAACATCAGAGACCGGTATCGTCAGCAGCGCCGATCAGCGAGNTCCAAGAAGAACCCGAGGTCGTAGCGTATATAACTGAAAAAAGAGACACTGTGGATCCGTCGGAGCTGTCGCTCAAGGTAGAAAACCTCTGTAATCAAAATTGTAATCTAAAGGCGGTGTTAGATACGNGTANCCTCGCTTCATTTGTGAAATACAACGTTTATGTAAAATGGATTTTGCCGTATGTAAAAAATATTAGAAAACCGAATAGAGNTTTCGTTAATATAAAAAATGTGTCGTTAAATGTCGTTGGGGTCGTACAAGTTGATCTAGCTTTAGATTTCATGAAAAATAAAAAAACGACTGTCAATTTATTTGTGATTAAAGAATATGCCTTTGACAGTGATCTAATTCTCGGTTGGGAGTTCATAAAAGAACAAGGGATCACCTTGTGCTACCCTAAACAAATAGAAGGAAGTATCGAGTCCAAAGCGTCGGAAAACTCAACCCCGAATTTACCTCTCTGTATAGACAATGACAAACCGGAAGCTCTCGAGAAAATATTAAATGAATATTTGATAGATTTTAGTGATAAGTATAAAGAGCATTTAATAAAAATAATTTCAGATATAGAAAATAAGGAAAAGCTCATGATATATATAAACGATATTCTGATTCCTACGGAAACAGTAGAGGAAAACTTGGCTTTAATAGAAGAGGTGCTTATAACTTTGAATAATAATATTACACTAAATAAAAAACCTACTGAAGGGATAGATAACTTCAAGGTGCCGACGAGTGTTTTTGATGTCCAGCTGTTCCTTGAATTAGCAAGTTTCTTCAGCAAATGTATTCACAATTTTGCCATTAAGGCCAAGCCGCTACAAAACTTACTGAAAAAAAAATAATAATAGTTTTCATTTTGATCAAAGTTGTGTTGAGTCATTTAATTTAATAAAAAAAAGAGCTTACTACATATCACATCTCGCCCGTTAAACACGGTACTGTCGGCAGATCAAAAAAAATAGATATAAAATGTTCCTGCAAATT
>NW_018023947.1:4627-6430 GCF_002006095.1 Pseudomyrmex gracilis | reverse complement strand
TGTTGTAATTGTAAGAAATCGGCAGCGCGGCGCCACTTTCCGGGAATGCTGGCAGCCCGCGCGCTCTGAAGAAAGGCGCGCGTATCAATTTAGCGATGAGGCATAAGCCACGTGCGAAAANCATTGCCAGAGCACCGGCAATTCGGAAGGACACTCTCTTCGGAATAAGCGTGCGAGTAACATCACTGTTTAACAGANAGACAAGTAATACGAGAGATTAACGCGCCGGGCTTCTCAATAAGAAGTAAGCAACGTGAGACAAAGAGCGGTCAGTGTAATCTTTNAATAAATCATTAATATATATATAACAAACTCAGTGTGTGAATCCTTTATTNGCCTGAATCACGGGGCAAATCCTGGTGCGAGGAATTCCGCCGGGCGTGGCCGACCGAGTCGGAGTAATCAAATTAAAAGTGTCGATAAAAGGAAAGTCGCGGTTGTCGTATAAATCGAGTCGTGAAGAACGGTCAAGTCAGACGATATTTAAACAAACTTTAATATTAAATAAAAGTCGTGTCGGACAATATCGAGAATTTTATATAATCATAGTTTTGTTTTGGTTCTGATCTAAGTCTTATTATTAAGTATAAAAAAATCATCGGATTTTAATAAGATCTGTTCTTTGAATGTACTTGAATGAACTTCTGCTTGGTTGTTNATGTTAAACTCCCGAACACTCGATTTTAAAAGTGTAGAAAATCTCTTTTTTCTTTGTTTTNATCCTACATCCAGAGCAATTTAAAATTTAGAACACGTTCTGTTTCATGCATATGCGCGCATGATCTATAATATACGTAACATGTACTATGAATAAATGCGCGCATATGCATGAAACGGAACGCATCCTATAAGCGTCTTACAAAAACTGTAAACACTGTCGATCACGTTGCGTTGGATTTCACGACAACGTTTATTGGCTCAATTCTCGAACATATACGAGTCTATAAGTATACGGTCATATGACAAAATACAATCTGTTTTATGTGCAAACAACTTCGCGCAAAAATCAAAATCTTATGGCGTGGCTAACTTCAAGAGATTTAAATGAAAAGTTACTAGTTACCAATAAAATATAACTAAATTAAGTTGAAAATTAAGAGCCCAAAAATGTAACTAAGGTAAGTTAAAATTATTTAACTTTTTAACTTTTTAACTTAACTTTTATCTTTTTAACTAGAAACTACCCAACTCTGATTAGCATGTATGATTTTCTAAATATATGAAATTAATTTTATATATATTTCTTACACGTATCTAAAGAAGAATTGCTGGTGACATCTGTAAATAAAACATTATCACGCATATACACATTTTTCTTAAAAAAACAAGTATGATCAGGAATCTGATCCAATNAAGCAAGTGTGTTGCCACAATGTTCGCAGGTNACTTCCAAAAAAATATAATAAAATATGTAAGAAATGAATGTTTATATCATAAAAGAATGTTTATATTATAATAATAAGTAATATATTATAATGATAAGTAATAAAACTTTATATATCTTTTATTGTAACTTTTGTAATATCCTAAGGAATATGAACAAGTCACAAGAAATACTTTGCAGGATGTTATGCCAAAATATATTTTTATATATTGTATATTATATGTATACACTTTTGTGACTTATTCATATTTCTTAGTTTAGACTTTCAGAGCTTTAAGATTCTTTATTAATTGTTTTGTAATATCCTACCATTACCTTCTAAGTTAGAATCCATTGGAAATAGAATCTATGGACCACAATTTTACTTTTTTGATTCTCTTCAATTTGAAAGTGCCCGTTCCTTTGTATTATGCATCATT
>NW_018023947.1:1886-3489 GCF_002006095.1 Pseudomyrmex gracilis | reverse complement strand
AGAGAGAGAGAGAGAGCGCAACAAGAGCAAGTGCAAATATCATTTATTTAAAAAGAAAACCAACAGATGACAACCGTAAGTACAAAAAATATACGTACGCATATACGCANAACCACAAATTATGTATTAGGGTATGATTATCTTTCTTTGTAATAATGTTGTGTTACTTGGATAGGTAAAAAAATTGAATTTATTTTTTGGCAAATAGACTGTTGACGGCCGAACAAAACTTTTGAAAAGTATTATCCACCATTACGGAATATTATTGAAAAAATGGTTGCTCATACGCAAGATTTCGGATCTCTGCTTGCCATAGTGTTTTCTTTTTCTCTGTTATCTTTTTGTTTAGCGTTTTCTCTTTTTATAATCAGTTTTATATAATTGTAAACGTACAATAATTAAACATTTACAATATGTTCAAGGACAATTTNTTGCCTTTAATTGACTTGTTTCACAAAGAAAGCATTAAAGTTGAAGTTTGTAAAACAGTCATAAAAGNATTGAATACGCAGAGCGGATCTATTACGGACTCCATTATCATATAAATGCTCTGATGTTTATTGCAACAAGAATAATGCACNATTCTGTTAGGTATGTCAATTCATTCACGTTATAATCTTTTGTCTGATTTATTTCTGGTAAAAAACCAAATAAACGTACGTAACGTACAGTGCTCTGACTGTCAAAGTATATATTATATATATGATGATATACAATATCATTCCTATACAAATGTCATATACGATACTGTCAATTATGGTTTNAAAGGTTTAATTTATGTCAGAATAGAAGGAATATATTCTCTACTGCAAAAATTATAATAATTTACTTATCTATGTTTAGTGTGTAAATAGATTAGCAGTTGATACTAGAAAGATAGTACATGGCCATCACAAATGAGAATAACGTTGGCATTTGTGCTGCATTCTGTTTTATATATTAGTATANCTTCGCTAACTTTTGTCCATATGCGCCTTCAATAATATTATTTACCATCTGGACAAGTCACTCTTTTACATCAATGCCTAGGTCAACAAGGTGAGCCACAAATTAGTTTCTTCATTGTTTATTCCTTTTTTTTATTGTTATAACTTCATCACTTTATGTATTCAAATGAGCATTTTTCAGCTGATGCTTGTTTCAAATGCCGCTTTAAGTTTAGTACTAGAAATGCCGGAAATCATTGATATCGATGGAAGACAAAAAAGTTCGCGACTATATCTGCTTTCANATTTGACGAGTTTCTNATCAACATTGCTAGTAGTTNNAGTATGTGTGTATGTATTATACCTTACACATTTCGATTGCACACAATTGTAAGATTGACGATATNTTATGTTACGATGTTAGTTCAGAACACGATGTCTCTGGTAATATTTAAAATAATGAGAGGCCTATTGAANACGACTCAACGTTGTTTCGAAGAGAACGCTTTGATCAAGTCACATTTATTATATTGTTACGCGGGGGTCACCGCGTATGTGTCGCGGGAGCCGCGTGAACGGCGCGCGATCGGTGTGACTGTCGGTTACCGGGCGACGACGGGTTGTTGAAAAGAAAAGAAGCAAGAGAGAAGAATCGCGACCGCGGAACTGTCACGACG
>NW_018023947.1:0-1331 GCF_002006095.1 Pseudomyrmex gracilis | reverse complement strand
CCGTGGCGCGAGTTCTTCGCGCAGTTCGAGTTGGTCGCGCGTGCGAACGGGTGGAGCGATGCGGCAAAAGCGACGGTTTTGGCCACTAATCTGAGAGGAAAGGCGCGCTCAGTTTTAGAGGGGCTGGAAGAGGGGTTCAGCTTCGAGGATATCCGCTCTAAGTTAGAATCGCGGTTCTGGGAGCGAGAACTTTTTCAAAGCTGTTACGCGCAATTTACTAATCGTAAACAGAGGGGCGGAGAGGATTTTGCGACGCTCGGCGAGGATATAGAGCGTCTGGCGAGTCTCGCGTATCCAGAGGGTACGCATGAAATTCGCGAGAGAGTCGCTTGCGCACAATTTATTGCCGCCCTCTCGGACAGATTTGTAAAGCGTGCGTTGCAAATGAAAAACGTAACTTCGTTGAGGGCTGCCGTCGAGCGCGCGAAGGCGGTGAAATCTATTCAGGAGAATAGTTTTGGGGCGAACAGGGAGACGCCGTATAATTTTAAGAAAAACGGCGAGCGGAGGTCGGAGAACGGAACGAAGAAGGGGCAAGAGCAGAGGGGGGATAGTGGACGGAAGGAAAGAGAGTGCTGGAATTGCGGGAAGAAGGGGCACTTCCGTTATAAGTGTCCGGCTAATTTGTCGGAAAACAAAGCTTAGTCGAGCTTCCAGGGGTGGGTTTGGCTATGGGGTGGGACACCCCGGAAAGGGTAATGTTGGTTAAACAAATTAATAATAAGAAAAATAATTTGTTTTTTCTGGTTTTTTGAATGGTAAATCGTGTAATTTTAAATTTGATACGGGCTCCGATGTGTCGATCGTAAATTTTAATTTTCTAGAGAAATCGCAATGTCGAAGGTTGACAGAGAGGCCAAGGTTGAGATATCCTACCGGTGAGGAAGTTCCGGTTCAGTTAGAATGTGTAGCTCGAGTGGTTGTAGGGGGACATTCTTTAAGCATGCCTCTATTTGTGGCGGATATACTCGATGACTGTATCCTGGGTCTTGACTTCTTCAGGAAGACGGGGTTGAACAGGACAGTGGAGTCTCTCACTGTTGCTCCCCCGGAAAAGGCGGAGGTGTTTTGTGGTCGGGTGTGTGACGCTGCCGGGGGGGTTCCAGATACTTTAAGAGAATTCTTTGAGAGGAATGCGGTTGATTTGAATGAGGCACAGAGGGGCGTTTTTGCCGAATTTTTGGTTGAATTTCAGCATGTCTTCTCTGAACAGATCGTGGCTGGGAACTGTGATGTTCTTCAGCACGAAATAAATTTGCAGGATCCTCGGCCGATTAAGCAAGCTCCAAGGAGGATTCCGTTGGGGATGCGGGCTGAAGTGGAAAGTTATC
>NW_018023946.1:0-9062 GCF_002006095.1 Pseudomyrmex gracilis | reverse complement strand
TCCCCTCCAGTGGGCGTGGCCAGTCACCACCAAGGGAGGGGGAAATCCACCGTGGTGGGGCAATGGCGCCAGAAGTGGTGGGGGGGCCAGGTGGAGGGGGTTTGTTTTGACGCGCCATACGTGCCCACGTACTACTCACGTATCTATTATTCCCTAGACACTTAGCAATTAAGTACGGTTCTTTATATTTTGTGACGGACACTTAACTGCTGGATTTTCTAGCAATAGTGTCGCCCAACTTCGGCACGTCCTTAGCTACCAAAAAAAATCGAAGAGAATTACTCACCAAATTTCAATAGTCGGGCGCCAGGCGTGACTTCACGCCGATCTCAACGGAACTCAGATTTTAGTAATTATTTCCTTGACTCCAAGACGTGACGGCTCTTTTTCGGCAGCTCAGTTTTCAATTAATTACACGGAGAGGCGTGGGCTCAGGAGGCAGTGTTTGAAATAATGGCAGAAAAGCTTGCTCATGTGGTGTTAACAATAATATAATTTTAATAACAATGAAAATGCGGGTTCCGGCCGTTGGCCGGCCAAGGTGATTCTTGGCAATACAAAATGGTGATACAAAAAAATGAAAGAGGAAAAAAAACAAAGAAACTACGCGGACAATTATAATAAACGACGCATAAAAATTATTATATTTAATTAACAAAAGGCTATCGGCAACAACGTCAGGCGCGATCTTTTTAACTGTAGAAAATGTGTTCGTGGCTTCGCGCTTGTATTATAATATATAGCTCGTCGCGAGAATGACCGCGAGGTGTTAGATATCAGTTGGAATGCGCTGCCGCACGCAGAGCAACAGATAAGATGCGCAAGAAGCGCGAGATCTTTGTTTTAGCGCGAGCTAAAAGACAATGTAGAGAAACAATATCGTAGTCCGACGGCCACGAGTTTCGACACGATCCACGCTTTCCGATCTCGATGTCCAGAGAAAGAAGATACAATTGGACAGCGTTCAATATTTAATATCTTAACAGTAATTATTTTAAGATTTCCGAATAATAATTTCTACGCGATCGAGCAACTACGCGAACGAAATCGACTTACAAATACATCATGACGGAAAGATAAATTCAAGAAAAAAAAAACAAAACAATACACGCACGAATTACGGACGATACAACGCCCGGATTGTTGCGACCGTGGCACGGTGAGAGAGAGCAGTAATTCTATTTGTCGGCAATTGACGACTTATAATCTCTGCACTCCAAAAGAATAATTTTTTTAACAATATTTAACGCGGTATTGAGCTAACAAAGCGCGTGCAGACTCGATCCGCGAAAATATTCGATTTGACATATGCGAGAGAGAGCGAGTAGTCACTTACGATTGTCGCCACCTTCCTCTCGCAGTTTGCGCCCACACTATCGGCAACTCTCCGTCCGCTCAAGGTCGGTTCGGGTCCTCATCGAGTTTCTGGTCACTCCGGCGCACTATCACTCGGCATGTAATGAGGCAGGGAACTTGCAAGTACCACGGCGCGCACAACAATGAATCTCGCCGGTACGGCAATTGCTCTCGCTACCGTGCGCCGTTCGTCGCGCAAGGTGATGAGCCAATCATAATTTTATTTTCACGGCGTCGCGAGTAACAGCGGCCACGTGCGTATCGGTAACTCATCAACGCGGGCCCTTTTCTGTCCGTTTTTCTCGCCCCGCTCTGCTTCCATTTCTCTATCTGATGAGCTTGTTTGAGCTCATCTTTTAGCCTCACGGTGACAAGACGCCACAGGGAGCTCCGCTCCGATTTTAGTGGAGTCGGAGTGTCGACATCTCCCATTTCTCGGTCCATCGTCAATTTCGTCGTCGAGCGCTTTATGCCTCTGGGGCCCTTACGTCCCTGTATCGCTATTCGTCTCGGTCTCTTGTCTTCGTCGTATCTTTTCGTTTGCCGCTTCGTGTTGTGATCTACTCTCTCTCTCTTTGCTAAGAAAGACGGCAACGCTAGCCACCACGCGGCTTATGCGGCAAAAAATATTACTTACAATGCTATTTTACAGTATCTAATTAACCTGAAAATTAACAAAGTACAACCTAAAAGCAATATAAACAATATTAGAGTCCATCACAAAGTCGCACGTAATTACGATAGACAAAATAGGCGTCACGCGTCCTCGCTAAAATATGCGCGTTCGCTCGGTTTGTACGGTTTGATGAGCTGTTCTCTCCAAAATTATTGAAAGACACAAGCCCACCGCCTTCTGTGCCGGCCGGAATTATGTCCTTGTGACGGACACGAAAAGTGTCACGTCACAATTTAGGCTTTAATTTTGTATTTTTTCCAGGTTTATTTCGCATGTCTCTAATTAATACGTAATCATCTTCACGATATATTGAAGTTTTTTTGGAATGATGACCGTCTCAGTACTGTTTATTATATTGACGTACCAACTCAGTAGTTGATTTCGCTAAAATCTCGGGTTTTATCTCTCTCGTCCTTAAGGTTACGATCTATCTCAGCCAACTGCTTTGTAAATTGCGCAAAGTCGTAATCCGTATGATTACGTTGGTCGTAACCAAACATAAGTTTCGAAGGTGACGTTTTAATAACGGAATGATGTGTGTTGTTGATGATGTATTGCATCGTGCCGATTTTATTTTTCCAATCATCCGTCGCATCACATAATTTTACTAGTAAACTTTTAACAAAACGGTTAACCCTTTTGACCATACCGTTTGACCATAGCGACGCTACTGTTATCTTACGATGTTTTATTCTATTAGATTCTACGAACTTCTCAAACTCTTGCGATGTAAAGGCTGTACTTCTATCTGATACAATATTCTTTGGTTTACCAAATGTTGCAAACATGTTTTCTAAATGGTTAACTACTTCGCGAGTAAAAGTAGATTTAACCGGACACAGCCGTGTAAATCTCGTAAAAGCCTCAATTATCAAAAATATATGTTTGTAATGGTCGCGAGTTTCCTGTAATGGTTCAAAGTGATCAAGATGCACTATTTCTAACGGTGTACTCGATGCAGGGTAAAAGCTAGTTTCGCCTTCTAACCGATTTCTAGCGTCGTTCGCCATTAAACAAGTGAAACAGTTATTTATGTAATCGAATATTCTTTTCCTTATTGAAGGGAACCAATATGTTTGATTTATGCCTTGAAACGTTTTATCACGGCCGCAATGCGCTACATCATCATGATACGCACGCAAAATTCTGCAAATCATTGCATCAGGTACGACAAATTTTAAATGTTCGCCATCTTTTCTGTAAACGAGTCCATCTGTGACTATTGTCTAGCTTAGTTTAGTTGCTACGCATAGATTCTAGAACTTTTCATGTTTATTTTAAGTATTATAAAAACCGACAGTTAGCGATAAAACCGTGACGCACCATCAACCCTTCGAAATACCTTACCTATATAAGGTGTTACGTCCTGAGCCTATGATTACGGTCGGGCATTAGTGGTGGTACGCAACAGACGCACTGACACATTCAAGCGAACGTGAACTTTATCCCGGCACACTGACACAAAGAAAGAAGTCAAGAATGCGCGGGTCGAGCGAAACAGTTCGGCAACGTAGACAAAGCAACGGGGTTTCACAAATTTTCTCTGTCTGACGTATTCTCATTCGTCGGTTCTCTTTTAGATCTAAGTCTCAAGGACGCGAGGACGCAAGTCTCAATTACCAAGGACGAAACCCGGCGATTTGATGAAGAATGTATTCTACTGATTAATTGTTAAAGTTGGAAGTTGATTGTTAGTAAGACGAGATCCACATGAGTTAAATTATTGAAGCTGAATTCTGTTATAAAAATATTGTCATAGTTGTTTATTCAAGTAAATAATAGTAGAAGTAAGAGTAAAAACATGAGTAAATTTTGTATAAATTAGCCTTAAATCGGCACCTACAGATTCGGATTCACGGCGATTCGCGTTCGGTAACGTATTTTATCAATGAGATTTGCTTGTATCTTTACAAAGGGTGGAATGTTTTGTTGCATTTCCAAAATATATGTGTTTACAATGGATATTACGGTACTCGGAATCATAATGTTGCGTTGTGTATCGAGAATTAGAATTGGTTGTAAGAATTGATGATCTTGACTGCTGCTCATGTCAAAATGCAAATGTGTACGTGTATGTGTGTGTAATAATGAGACTTACAATAAACTTGATGATTTATTTTGGCGATAGCGTGAGTTGGTGATCGCTCGTAGTTGGATTAGCGCTTCTCACAGATGATCAGAAGTAGAGTCGGAGCGGCCTCAGGAAGTTTGGCAAACGAGAAGTTGCGAATTTTTTTTGACTGGAGCGGGCCTGGTTGTCAATTACCGACTCTACCACGAGAAGCTATTCTCTATTTCTCTAACAAATGTCAACTGTCTACTGAAGATCGAACTGTGTTAGGAAACTGCGTACCGATTAATGATCGCTGGATCGGGGATCCAGGCTTTTATAGATGCTGGTTGATTTCCCCTTCTCCGTTGTCTTTTCTCGAAATTTCGACCTCTAATTTGTTGACCTCCGGAGCAAAGTCCTTTTCCCCTTTTGTTTGACTCATCGATGGGGATATCGTTTGTTTAAATTTTAGTTATCTGTACATGCCTTATCTTGTTTATGTCTGCGCTATGCCCACGGGTCTAGCCTCTTGATTTACGACTTCCCTTCTAGAGTTACGAGAGCTGTGGCACCCTGTCCCAAGAAATCGCAAGTGTCTACGCTAATACAAAGGGCTATTGTCCGTTAAAATATCCCTCTCAAGGGTCAATAAGATTTGTTTATTAATCCAGGTATTTTAGGCTCGATTGTTTATAGTGCGCTGTCCGGCGCGGGTCCGGCTGTCGTATGTCGTTCAGCTAGGTTTGTTTATTACGCGTGCTTCAATTCGGTCCTGTTTTATCTCGGCTGGCTCTCGTTTCTCTTTCCAAGAATTTGTCGTAAGAATTATTCCTTAAAACTATCGCTAGATTTAATAATTATATTGCGTTGCAAAACAAAGGGGACCGTGGAGTTCAGGACGTAACAAAGGCAATCTTTCGACACAGGAAATGCTTGTCCTATCACACAGCCAAATCTGGAACATTCTAGATTATTCTCGAACATTCGAGAATGCTCTAGAATATTACTAAATAAGGAAAACTCCAAAACTTTCCGTGGCCGAACTCAAGCCCTATAAAAGCGCGCCCTCGAATCGAGACAGCCAGTCAGAATCAAGCAGTCAGATACAGTCGGTCAGTTTTACCTATCATTTGGAGCGTTAATGTTCAACAGTTTAACGTTAACGTTCACGATATGAGAAGTAACCTTCACTTTGAGAGTAAGTTGTCAACTGTACAACGTAAACGTTAAACGTTTAAACGTTAACCTTCAATTTGAGAGTAAGTTGTCAATTATACAATGTTAACGTTTAATATTGAACGTAATCATCTGCTGTTGAGAGTAAACGTTCCATTTTCACTAAAAACGCTTAAAAGTTGAGTGTAACTGTTTTTTGGTAAGGAGTGTAACTGTAGTTAGGTTTACTATTAAGTTTACTTCTTACTAGTATTGTTTTTTATTATTATGTTTATGCAAGTTTCGAAATTTTATAAATCATATTTATAAATAACATTTCTAAATAAATAAAATACAAATAAGATAACGCAGACTAATTATTGAATATACATTTGAAGACAATAAATAAAATAAAACATTACATAAAAAATAATTTATTCAAAAAGCTGAATATTATAACCAGAAGAATTTCTTTAATTACATTTAGTTGAACGTAATTGTCTACTTGATGGTACATGCTCGTTATAAATATGCACTGAATTATAAATATACTGAAAAACGTGACTCTCAACTTGAATGTATTTGAGGGTTGTACGTTGAGAAAAAAAGATAGCTGATCCAACGAAATGTTTTATTACGGAATATTCCGTAATGTCTTATTACGTGATAAGAATATTCCGTAATAAGACATTTCGTTGAATGAGCTACCTTTTTTCTCAATGTACGACACTCAAATACATTTAATTTGAGAGTTACGTTCAAGTTAAACGTACGAAATCACGTTCAACTTGACTGTTATTTTAAACGTTTTTTTCATTGTTTACTCTTAAAAATTGAATGATTTACGGTCAATAGTTGAACTTTTTTTCCGTAAGGAATTATCGAAAATTTATTAAATATTTTTCAAAAATTGCCAAACCTCTCACACGACTCCTCCAAAAATCCATAACTTTTAAATGGACAAACGAAAAACAACACTTGTTTGAATTATTAAAAACGAAACTGACGTCATAACCGGTACTTTCATATCCTGCCTGGAATAAACCTTTTGTCCTTACTACGGACGCATCTAACAAAGCAACCGGAGCAATTCTTTCTCAAGGAGAAATAGGCAAAGACAAGCCATTGGCTTTTGCCTCTANAACTCTTAACAAAGCAGAAACACGATACAGTACTACTGAAAAGGAACTTTTAGCAATCGTATGGGCAACGAAACATTTTAGACAATATTTATTCGGTAAACAATTTAAAATCGTAACAGATCACAAACCTTTGATTTGGTTAATGAATGTTAAAGATCCAAATTCTAGACTTATAAGATGGAGACTAAAATTAGAAGAATTAGAAGAAATAGTTTATAAATCGGGAAAAATTAACACGAACGCTGATGCTCTTTCACGTATTCCTGTTAATGCAATTGAATCTAAAAATGTAAATGAAACTCAGACAACTTTTGATAAAATTCATAAAATTCTTACAGAAGTAGAAAAGGAGAATTTTTAAATTAAAATCGCTATTAGCAAAAATCCTGTTCCAGGCTGGCAAAATATCGATCCAGAATTTCTTACTCCTAATCAGTGATGTAAGATCTTGCAGGCTAGCACCAAGAGCACCGAGGTGTTGGGAGCCACTGGGAACACGCACACAAGCGAGAACCGCCGTCCGTGTGCGTGGAACACACACTGAAGCTGACTTCTCGCTTGTGTGCGTGTTCCCAGTGGCTCCCAACACCTCGGTGCTCTTGGTGCTAGCCTGCAAGATCTTACATCACTGCTCCTAATCTTTTACGAGCTCATGTTATTCCAATTATTGAAGATACTGACACTAATCCTTCTAAATGGACACTAACAATTAAAGGACTTATGAACAAAGAAACACGACAGTTAATTGATTTAATTATTTTAGAACACGACTTAGAAAACAAAACAAAAATAATTATTGACGGGACACCATTTACTTCTATTACTAGAATTTCAGACTCCCCAGCGAGAATGATGATCTTTTTGCAGCTCAAAATCTCCTAGTCCTTGCTCTTCTAAACATTCTCAACCAGAAATTCAAAAGCAAATAATAATTAAAAATCAAGTCGGCAGGCTTACTAACAAAACCATACTTTATATCAAAATTCCACTCGAAATCACAAGAAAAAATGAAATGTATATTTCTCCTCACGCAACTCACCGACAAATGAGTATTCAATTACACGACTTTCTTAACAAAAATGATCATTATTTAAATATACAAGATCAAAAAGAAATTAACAAGTTACGATCAGTTATTGACGAATATTATCTCGTCAGTGATAAATTGTATATTTACGTTTCTACACACAATCCGGAAATAAGAAATAAAAAAAAAATTATCGCAGATGCTCATTCGGGCATATTATTCGGTCACTATTCAGTAGAAAAAACACTTCAAAAACTTAAACAAAAATATAACTGGCGTAATATAACTGTAGATGTAAAAGAATTTATTAACAAATGCGAAACTTACCAGTTCAACAAACCGGGAACCCAGAAACCTTATATTTACTTCTCTCTTGATATCCCTAAAGCTCCTAATAAAAACATATCTCTCGAAATCATGGGACCTTTTGAAATAACTAATAAAAGAAATCGATATATTCTCGTAATTCAAGATTACCTTACTCGATATATTCTAGTAGAACCGCTTATTGACAAATCAACAGCGGCAATCATAAAAGCACTTTGGCACTCTTGGCTTAGATATTTTGGAAAACCTAAAATATTTTTTTCTGATAACGCACCAAAGTTTAAATCAAACAAATGTAAAATACTTTGCGACAGATTAAACGCAAAACACGTTCTTACTTCAATTTATCACTTGCAATCAAACGGAAATAATGAGAGATCACATGTTATTTTAACTAAATATATAAGAGGAATGTCAAAGGGCTAATAAGAGCCTAAACACGGATGTTAGTGTGTGAAAATTAAGGATTCATTGAAAATATGTTTTAAACGTAACGTTTCGATCCTGGGTTTGGATTATCTTCAGACAAATGCCTGTACAAATAATAAAATAAACTTTAGAGTTTAATTAATCTGTTGGAGGGGAGAGGCGTTTAGAGCGTGTCCTTGAGGGTCGAGATAAGAGCGATACTTTTTTCACGGTTCCCTATGTGCGTTTGATCTCGACGTGTGTCGCTAATTATGTAAAATCTAAGACCAACGCAAAGTTGGCGTTTGTTAATTTCAGTAATTTATCGCGATTTGTTAAAGTGCATAAAGATCCGTTGCCTAATTTCTCTAAATCAAATGTGGTTTATTGCATAAAGTGTAGAATTGTCAGGCCTCATACGTCGGGCAAACAAAGAGATTGTTATTTTCGCGGATAAATGAACATAAAAAGCATATTTGTCGTGAATCGTCGCAACACTCGGTGATTACGGACCACCGTTTAAAATATACTCACGATTTTGACTGGGAAAACGTTACCGTGTTAGATGAAGAGCGCTCTTACTCAAGGCGTTTAATTTCGGAGATGCTTTATATTAAAAAACAACCGATGGGTCTTAATTCACAGAGCGATACTGAGTTGCTTGATAAGACATATTTGCCTCTTATCGATCGGTTCAAGAAAATTTAGTTTTGAGCGATTGGTTTTTAATATTGTTGTCAGATGTCTCTGTCTGCGTATACCGACTTTTGTTTAAATTTTCACATCGTTTGTGAGCATTAGTAGTGATATAAGGAGAGTTCTAACTCAGGAGCTCCGAAGGGGGTGCGGGGTATGACGCCAGAGGGGGAGGGGTGACGTCACACAAAGGGGAGGGGGTATGACGTCACAGGGGGAGGG
>NW_018023945.1:4875-8955 GCF_002006095.1 Pseudomyrmex gracilis | reverse complement strand
ATCTTAATCTTAAAGACTGAATATTCTTAAGAATTTTCGTGACAGAATCTTGCATTTTGACGTGTAATATTTTAGATCTCTGGATTGACTGAACCAATTTGATTCGCACTTCTCGCAATCGAAAGCTTGTAATGACATTTATTAAGACAAGTGAAGTTATTTTTTTCATTAATGGTTTTCTTAACGAAATATTTTATGTCAAAGATTCGCCGAGTAAAAACTCGAGATAAGATATACATGGCAGCGTCTTGACAGTGACACTCATTTAGCGGATACTTTTATGTACTTGGCGTCGAGACGCTACCGCGTCTCTTGATATATATCAAATATTTTTATTATGTCTTATAAATGTTAGAGATGTTATTTAACGTGATTTATTATTTGGCACGTTGCATACATCATATTGAATGAATAAAATATTTTAAAACATAAATTTTTATATATGTCAAATATTTTCAAGAATATTACTCAAACGTATATATCATTCTGCATCGTAATATTTGAATAATATTAATAAAATATATGTCCGGAACGTATTTATAAAATCATATATAGACATGTATATATGTATGTATGTAATTAAATTTCACACATTGTAATTACATTTCACAAAATGTTATTAAAATTAATTTATTATGCATAAAATTTTTACNATGTGCGTACAATTGTGCATATAGTTTTACAATGTGGGTATAATTNTGCATATAGTTTTATAATGTGGATACAAGTGTATGTAGAATTGGTAAAATGATAAATTTATCGTGGTACGGAATTTTATAAGCTTTGGCGCAAATATTTTGACAAAGCCATGATTCTATACATGTGTTTTGCCTTGCTATAACTATTCCTAAATGTTGTGATTCGCACGGTATAAGAAACAAATTTATACAAGGTATCAGTTTTGTTCCTATAATATATAAATTATCTTGACTTTTAGCGATATTAAGGACGCAGACGATAGTATTATCCTTTAATATAACGCAGTTATTTTTATTATCGTCACAATTTAAATACAATAAGTCTAANTACAATATTTTATATTCTTCTTTGTAATCACGCTCATGACTCAATAGACCATTTTTATGATCTTTCTCAAGAAATCTTTTGTTACGTACTTCGGAGCGGTTAATACAAAAATTTAACTCATGAAGTCTTTTATCAATCTGTTGAAGTGGTTTATCTCCTTTTCGGATNAATTTTTTTAAATCGCAAATGTAACTCTCAAATTGAAATGCGCTAAAAACGTCTAAAGCACCGAATTTTTTTACATCAGATGTTAAATGTAACAAATTGTGTACATTATGAGAAACATATTTAGCTCCGTAAATTCTTGAGAAAGATTTAACAAAAATGTTTAAAAGCTTGTCTGCATATTCCAGTAANTGAAAATTTTTACTATATTCAGTGCTGGCCAAAATACGAATTGCAATATGCAATGTCAAAAAATGCTCGTAAACATTTTTACTCAGTATATTTTTTAAAATTACTGGACCTGTATATAATAAAAATTGTCTGTATTCTGTTGCTTTTCATAATTTAATGAATTCTAATGATCTTGCTTTTCTAGGAAAATCGGACGGTGTATATTTTTTTAAAGTAAGTAATTTTTTTGAAATTTGTTGTATACTGAAATTAGATAAACGTGTTTTTAATGGTCCCTTCATCCATAAAAATAGCAATTTTTTCATTATTCCCAAGCACACTAAATGCATGTAGTCAAGGGCCACGTTACTTATTGCTCCAAAAAATGGTATGTTTATTAAAATAGTTTCGTCTATCTGATAATCTTCATAATAACCAAAATTTCTAAAAATTGCATCATCTCTCAATAATGAATGATTATATTCCATTGGAAAACAAGTAGTATCGTCAATGCGATCGCCATGAATTAAACATTTCGTACAACTATCATAACCGGTGTGATTCTTTACTTTTAAGATAAATGCCTTTGCTGGGGCATCGCATACTACAGCATGCAGTCTAATTTTATAAGATATCTCATTGTATATGACTCCATTATTTATTAATGGTATCAGCTCATTTACAAAAGCTTCAAGAAATTTATTTGAATTTGCTGGTTTGCTTTGACCGTAATATATTCCGATGATTCGTACTTTCGGTAAAAGTTTATCAGAACACATAATAGGCCAAATTACCTTTCCACTAGATGCTGCAATTGGCGCACCGTCTGTAGACACTATTAAATTAATTAGACAGTTATCAATTTTTAAACTTATCCTGTCTTTTATCATTGCATGAATAGCTAGTTCAACACCAAAATGACAGTAAAAGCCCTTGTCCATGGAAGTAATGTTTGTCGTTCTTGGAGTTTTCATAAGCGTTCGTCCATCTGTGGGAAATGTTACATTGCTTCTTTTATTTAAAATCCGTAATAAACTTGTTAGTGCATTCAAACAAATTTTATTATCTGCAGCCCACTGTTTAATTTCGAACATCAAATCATTTTGTTCAAGGTCATATAAAATATTGTTTGTAAGTCTATCTTCTATATATTGTCTATTGATCGCATTCTCTGTATCCTATAAAAGAAAATTCAATTCATTATTAGAATATAAACAGATTATAAATGAAATTGAACATAAAAACAAACAAAATTAAACATAAAATAACAAATAAAATAACTAACAGAATTACTTTATTTTAAATAATTGCAATAAAACTGAAATTTGTTAATAAAAAAATTTGTAGTATTTGAGGACAATTACAACAATTTTGTTACAATAATTTTATATTTTATTTTTCTTTTTACATTCTTTAATCTTAATACTTACATTTTTTTCGTCTTCTAATAATACTTCAGATTCTTCACTTGTATTATATTTATTAAAATTTTCCTTCTTTATAGAGTTATCTTCTGCAGACATTTGTATATTAATGATATTGTTGCTATCTTGTAAAGCAACAATATTTTTTGTCACATCAATATTTAAGTTGTAAGAAAAATTTATTTTGCTGTTATCATCACTTGTTATACCATAATTCCAATTTTGTACAACTTTTTCTAAGATTTTTTTAAATTCACTTAGACTTTGTTTATGTGCCAGACGGCGTTTGTGTCTGTCAGTATATTCTGTCTGTACCATCATATCATTCTCTGTTTCTTCACTATATGACATTGTGACAAATATATATAATACATATAGAAAACTGAAGAGCTAATTGTACTAATAAAACATCAAGAGCTCAACATTAAAAACTTAACATCAAGAGCTTAAGATATTAACGTAACATTGTTAGAAAAATCACGTAGGTTTAAAATAACCCACANTCTTGCTATATATATATTTTCTGAAATGAAAAAGTAAATATTATAATAAGTAATTGATATAGATCAATTGATTCTAATGATTAGTGTACAATAGNTCGTTAATTAAAAGTCAGTAGCAAGTCAAATATGAATTGTAAGAGCGGTGTAAGTCAATTGCAAACCAAAAATCAGCCTACAAGCAAGATAGCCAAAATCCATTTTTTTTAACCTTGGCCCACAAACTTTTTTTAGCCGTAAGCTGTAAACAATTTTATTAATTGTAGCTAATTATTTCTTAAATAAATTTTGGTTGATCAATTTGTTTATAACTTACGTCTTCAAGTAAGATTGTGGACGTAGAGTACAATTAACTTACGATTAATAACTCATTGCAAAACAGATATGATACTAAACAATTAACAACAGATAATTTTTTAATGTGTTAAGTATATTATAACTCTTGAACTTATTATTATTATAATATACGTTAAAAGATAATTATGTTCTCAATTGTTTAAAACAATTATACCGAATTGAATTTATATTGTTTGAAATATTGCTCATTGTTTAGTTTACTTTACTGTGTTTACTTTTCCATATAATGAATCAATGTGTTGTAAGACAATGCAGTCATTATATGCATATTTCTATATATGTGTACACACATTAGTAAATACCCAGCAAACATTTCGGTCACAGAACCATATCCATCTGTGTCCTCAGTAGGATATGGTTTGGTAACCATGTCTGTCAACATGTGAAATGTCAAAATGCGACCAAAATGATGACAGAGTCTGCCACAAGCAAAGCGA
>NW_018023945.1:0-4345 GCF_002006095.1 Pseudomyrmex gracilis | reverse complement strand
ATGTCACTAATATCACATGGAGACTGTTTTTTGTACTTTAGCTCTACTCTTTTTAGCTGTACTGCTGAACTCGTNCAATAATTTAAAGCCCTATTGTACTTAAAAGAATTATAATTGTAATCATAAGGTCCAACAAATACATTGGAAACCGGTGAATCCGTGCTGGACCTAATGCTGAATATATAAAACATACAGATAATAAAAGTATCAGTATGTGGGTGCTTTCCAACTACATACACAGGCGACACTGTGTAACACAGTGTCCATTAGTGTGAGAAAGAGCATATCAGTGTGTCTCACTCACACTAGTGGACACAGTGTTACACAGTGTCGCCTGTGTACGTAGTTGGAAAGCACCCTGTATGTACTAATGTATGTACACAGGAATGACATATCATGACAGCACTGTCTCACAACACATTGATTCATTATAGANATTATATGAAAAAGCAAACACAGTAAACTAAGTAAACTAAATAATGAGCAATATTTTAAACAAAATATTAATTCAAATATTAATTCAATTCAGTAATTGTCTTAAGCAATTGAGAACATAATTATATAAATTTATCTTTTAATGTATATTATAATAATAATGTTTAAGTTATAATATACTTAACAAATTGAAAATTTATCTGTTGGTAATTGTTTAGTATCTTATCTAAGAAAATTGATCACTTACACGACATTCCGTTTACTTGAACAAAATGTTCTCTGCAAAAATCACAAATTTATCAGCAAAAGATAGAATGTAATCAGCACTTTTTTCACTGCGTTTTAAATGTATCTTTTAATCAATAAATAATATCATCTCGCCAATAAATGTGAGATAAATGATAACAAAGATGCAATTCTGGCAAGGAAATGTGTTAAGGTCTTGCGCTCGGATATGCATACGATAATTAATCGTTCAATAGGTAGTAAATCTATTGTGCATTGCAATGTAATTGAAGGCTTTCTCCGTTTAGACGAAGCCTATATTTATAAGAGACGCTCTGTTGAATCTAAATCTATCCAAAATATGATATTTGTACCACATACGGCAATTCTTACAATTAGACAAGCAGAACATAAATTATCATATATTTGTATTAAATCAGGTATGTCCTAATGATAAAAATATAAATAACCTTAACAAACGGCAGATATTTAAATTTCTGTTTGCATCTTTTACAGATGGATAGATTTAAATTAATTAATAGGCCGATACAAGTAATAAAATACAGGATGACAGCGTATAAACAAAAGTCTTTATTCAAAAAGACAAAAAAAACAGACGTTTCACTCCACAATTTTGGACCTTCCTCAGTGTAATAATTGTTACATCTAATGGAAATAATATATAATTAGCGCAAACAAAACTTTAATAAAATTAAAAAATTACAAATTAATAAAACTCACTCAAATAATTTAACAAATCGCTTCAATAAAACAAAATGATGTCAATCAAACATGACTATATAATACAAATACTGTGTACTGACAAGAAAACTAACAACAAGCATATGTGCTTTAAAAATGTTTTTAAACAAAGATATGTGTAACAAATGAGTGAAAACATTAGACAAACTTTAAAAGAAAAAAGAAAGAATGTTATTAAAAGAAGTCTTGATAAAAACAAAAACATTTTTCTCTGGTAATAGTAAGAACCAGTGCTTATATTTTATATTTGCCTTTACACATGTATGCTTTGTTTAAAAATATTTTTAAACAAAAAGGCAAATATAAAATATAAGCACTGGTTCTTACTATTACCAGAAAAAGATTTTTTTGTTTTTATCAAGACATCTTTTAATAACATTCTTTTTTTTTTCTTTTAAAGTTTGTCTAATGTTTTCACTCATTTGTTACACATATCTTTGTTTAAAAATATTTTTAAACAAGAATATGTGTAACAAATAACGTTACTGTAGTAATGTATATGTTTTCCTACATTAAACTTATTTGTTACAAATATCTTTTTTATTGAAAAACAGTTTTGGTGATAGTTTTATTTCTGTAAATATCTTTTCCAGATTCTCTGTATTATACATACTGTGTAATACAGTACTACATATAGTGTAAAAGANAACAAACATGTATTCTATTGTGGAATTTAATGATGGAATATTTGCTATTCCATCAATATGGTTAAGTGCAGATAAAAAAAACTGTAAATGGCCTCCATATGATGAGAGNAAACTTTTGAAAGCTGTCTCAAAGAAAGAAGAACCTAACGAAAATTGGGAAATTTTAAATATCATCAACATTTTTGGAACTGCAGGTAAGATAATAGTAAACTTGTTATATATATATATAATCTGTATACAAGTAATAAAAATACTTGGTTTATTACAGCTGATTATGATAGTGCTATCAAAAAAGTGTCTTTGGCGGAACAGCTGACTGATATTAGTGATGCAGAAAATGCTAAAAAAACAAGAAAAACTCGAGCACGTCGTGTTCAGTCAAGTGATGAATCAGAGGATGAAAATCATCTTACACAAAAAAAGTTAAAAAAGGGGGGAGAAACTGCATCAAAAATAAGTGAATCCTCCGTATATCCAGAGTTTCCAACATCCNGCATTAGAACACCACTTACTACTATAAAAAATAATGGTAAATATATATATTCGTAATTATACATACAGTAATTATTTATTATATAATTGTATATTTACACTTTGCAATTTCTTAGTAAAATATTACAGTTTTTATTTTGCAATTACCAAAATATGTGATTTTTTTCACGAAATGTAAGATTTTTAGCAAAAACTAATAATTTATTTAAATGTTTTTTAATGTTTGTTTTTTTTCATATTTTATTATGTATATATATTGTTAATATTGTTAATCATTTATATCTATTATGTTTCATAATGTATAGAAGATGTTTTATATGATGCTGTTCGAAACGTACAATACCGCACAAACTTCAAAATTAAGCGCGGCGCAAGTCGTCATACAGCGCAGTCGCATGCGCGCCAATCAGCACTAAAGCAAGCAATCGTCAGCTGCGCAAAGCAAAGAACCAACCGGTTGGCGTCGTAAAACGCAAGAGCAGCCAATTACAAAAACCCACATGCGTCTACCGAATGTCAAGCGGCGATGATTCGCGGAAGGTCAGCAGAGCCTTCAAAAAGGTTCAAAAATTCTGCAAGTCACTAAACCGTTAACAGAGAAAGTTCGAGAACTGGGCGACTATATAAGCCGCAACGATCACTGTCAGTTCAGTTCGTTACTCTAGCTTTTGATACAATTCAAGTATTAATCGAAGCTCGGTTGCTCGCCGCTAAGTATTAATCGAAGCCAGGTTGCTTGCCGCTAATTCCTTTTTTTTTCACGGTCGCTTGCCGTCGTGATCTCAACTCTTGATCTCTTGTTGAGTAACGTGTATATATTGTAAATATCTGGACAATAAAATTATCGTTAGACAAAACCTTTTTTACTATTTTATAAAATCGTTAAAATTGCGCGTTGTGCCGGATCTTACCCAAACAGATGCATTTTAATTTTAGTTTACGTTATAAAGATCTAAAATTTTTCAGCTTTTTTTTTTTTCTTTTAAATCCATCTGAGCGTAGTAAAGTTGTGTGCTTGCATGTAAAAGTTATTATCGATCAGTAAAGTTATAAACGCTACATTAATTATTTACAATGCTTTCTTTACAAAGTTTTAACATAATATACTTAAAGTTTGTTTTCATTTTTATTACAGATGATGCAGAATTGACAAAACACCACTTTTATAATACTAACACCACAATTGTGCAAAAGAAGAAAACTTCTGTGAATGCACCTTTCACCACAGACAGACCTTTACAAAGCATAGATCATAGATTTTTAACAAATGATGAAAAGCTTGATTACTTAATTGGTGAGTTATATACGAAAGTTGAAAATTTACATAAAACTAAATTTTATTTTTCTTTTATAGAATTAGAAAAATTACATATAAAAAAAGGAAATATTATTCTACAGAAAATTAATGATTTACAAACACGTTTCAATGATCTGGATAAATTAGGATGTACAAAGAAGAACGAAATTGACGTTAATGATGATGAAGATGAAAATATTGCCAGTTTTTTTCCAATTGAAGACATAGAAAAAGTGAATAGCTTTGAAGAAAAATTAAAAAATAAGGAATTTTATAAACAAGTGGTACATATATTTTTTCACGTATGTGTTGATAAACATATATTGCAATTGAATTTTTTCTGATAAAGAAAAGCTAGCTTGTATTTTACTCTTTACATTTCATGCAAANATATAATATTTTTCTTTATTTAAATATTATTAATTAATACATATTATATCTGTTTACTGATCTTTATTTACTGTTTCGACAATATTATGCTTACACA
>NW_018023944.1:1912-9113 GCF_002006095.1 Pseudomyrmex gracilis | reverse complement strand
TCGAACTATATTTGAATTTCCCGCTTTTTGGCCCAAAGGCGGTGCCTATTTCTTATCTATGTTACCTACGCTGCTTATACATTGCTTAAATGGGAAAAGTGGGGGGAACTAGCAGTCCATACTTATATAGTCAAAGTATAGAAGTATTACATATATGTGCGCGATAGAATTTTTAATCATATTCTAACGTGACGGCATCGTAGACCGGCCCAGTGGTCTAGCGGCCTGAGTGCAGGGGCTGCGGACTCGGAGTTCTCGAGTTCGAATCCACCCACTACCTAAAGGATTTTTTCCGGGCCGGTCCCTTTTAATCGAGTATATCGATTGATTGGAGAACAGAATCAAGACTCCAAAAATTAATTCGAGTGTAATCTCGAATTAATCATCCTCCCACAAGGCGATCAAAGTCAAAAACATCTCGAACACGAGCCCGACACAAGCGGGCGTCGCCCACTGTGAAAGAAGGCCGTGTATCGCGTGGTAGTAAGAACAAGAAACTGCACAGAAAAAGCTAGAGGAAAAATAGAAGAGACCAGAGAAATAAGAGTAAAGGAGAAGAAGTGAATGTGCCCGCAAAAATCGGTTAACGGTTATGGGCACGTTAAAATAATGACATAAAAAAAAGTGACGGCATCGTCACCAACTAGCTCACTTTATTAAAGTAACGGAGAGGCGTGGGCTCAGGAAACGATGTTTATTAAATAAAGGCAGAGAAACTTACTCATTAAATGATAATAAAAAAATATAAATTTAATGACAGAATTTCATTAGAAACGCCAAATATCGGGAGCACAAACAAAAGAAAGAAACAAAGAAAACAATACATACGGTAAAAGAAGCGCGATAAAAATATTACATCTGTTACGTCCTGGGGACTCCACGGGCCCCTTTTTCTTGCAACGTGACGCGCCAACATACAATAAATTTCTTTTTTTTCTCAATAAATAACGCAAACGGACTCAGACTTTGACGCGATAGGCGCGCAAATAGAAATCGTGTCGACGCTCGAAAACAATAAACCGAGCCTAGCAACAATCTTAAAAATTCCTTCGTAGACGATAGCGAACAGAAACTTTTATTATTGTCTAAACATCCCGAGCAACTTTCCAAATAAACCCGGTTATCTCCGGGTCAAAGAAATACATCCTATAAAATTTAGGACAGTCGGCGCAAGTGAAGATCCGTCGCCACGAGCAATTACATAAAAAAGGTTTATCACTCGATAAATATCGAAGTCTATGCGGCGTTGTCGAAAAGACAACACTCTCCCTTTTTTCCTTCTCCGAAAAATCGGACGAGGCGACGAAGCAAGAGATCGTCGCCGATTGGTGATCTCGCAAGTCGCCCGACCGACTAATTAACAAATAGGAACCAGCAAGGCTCAACTGAGTTCCCGATTGGGAGAGTCCTCGCTTACTCAAAACAGTATATAAGCCAGGGTTCTCGGAATCGGAAAAGAGAAAGAACCGCGCCGCGTATCTAGTTAGAACCGCAGGTTTTAGAAGTGCCACAGCGAGTGAGTGAGTGACAGTGAGTGCAGAATGTGAGATCCAAGAGTGAACTACTGCGCCNCAACAGCCTAGAACCTTTTATTACGGGTCCACAGTAAGTAGTAAGTCCATCCACAAATTTTAATCGGAGGTTCCACCACAGCATGTTATTTTGTTTCTCCGCGACTAACTCCTTGCTTGACCACCCTCGCCGGGAGGGCAGTTCGCGACTCTAGTCGTGAATAGCAACCGACCGAGGAGTCAATTCCTCGTTCGACCACCCTCGCCGGGAGAGCAGTTCGCGACTCTAGTCGTGAATAGCAACCGGCCGAGGAGTCAATTCTTCGTTAGACCACCCTCGCCGGGAGGGCATTTCGCGACTCCAGTCGTGAATAGCGTCCGAATTATTTCTTTTTCCTTCCTAAATCACGGAAACAAACAAAGCCTGCTTATCTCCGAATATTAGTCTTGGAATCATGACACATCCAAATTTATTCCTATCGTTATTTCCATTGAAACCTAAGAAATGAAACAAAACCAAATTTATCCAGATACAAATCTCTAAGATGATTTAAGTTGTATAAACATGGGTTAAGAGGCTGGCTACACTAAAGAACTCGCACTCTCTTTCTCTCTCACACTCGCGTTCTAGCGTGTAGATTACATTGTACGAAACAATCATATGCTCCTTTATTGTATTAATTTCTGCATGTCTGTTATTAATTCATTGATTTTGATTTTTTAATAAATATAACTACTTTATAATGTGTGGAATCAATCTAAAGAATTATTCTCTGTTATCCTTCTTTCCGTATAACCCACTCTCACTTCCTCGTTAAAATCGCCAGGTCCCGTCCTTGGTAAATGAGACTTGCGTCTCAGACCTAAAAAGGGACCAACGAGCGAGTGTTCGTTAGACAGAGTAAGATCGGCGTACGCCGTTGACCTGTCAACGAATATAAACAAACTCGCTCGACTCTCTCNCAGCNGGACTTCCGTGTCCACTGTAAAGANAGATATGGAAAACGACGCGTTTACTGTTGCGTCACACCACAGCCCGACCGTATCCATGGGCCAGGACGTAACAGAAACACTCAGAATATGATTTGGTTGTCTAATTGATGCACAAAAAGTAATATTGTGATGATGTGTATTTCATACCATATACTATCATTATGAATGAAAAACGAGTTCAAAAAAGCATTATATACCCAGTTTTAAAAGCTTTATATAGTTTTGTATATTTATTTGCTTCTGTAGAAGCGCTTTTAATGTTGTGCAGTAAATAACATTAAAAAATAAAAAAATTTATTATAAAAACGTCAGTTTACAGGTCTCTATCTAGTTTACAAGCCGGGCTCCAGTACCCTCGTAAGAACATTAATATCTAATAAAAAGAAAGAAATTGAACAAGTTATTCTGGTGCGCCAAAATATTGGTTTTCCGGCCCTCTAAAAGTTAACATCATTTAATATTAAATATTATATACTTATAAACGGTGACTTTTTCTTAAGGTTTTGGACAAGAAATGCCGGTTTATCTGACAAAATCATAGTATAAATTTTTAAAAAATATTTATTATACTTTACATACTTATAAATGTACAATAAACTTTTTTAAAAAATCCATTGATATCATAACTATAAATAAAAAAATACTTTACTTATTTATTTTTATTTGTTTTTCTGTAATATTTATTTAAATGTAAAAGCACACTAATCGGAACAGGCACACTAATAAGAACAGTTATCCTAGTGCTTTATTTGTGTAACATTGTAGATGTGTCAGTTTTATTTTGAGCAAATCTGGATTTTCATAGTTTAAATCACGCATCAAAAACGCTTTTTTTACATATTTTTTCGAGATAGCGAGTTAAATATGTCGGTTTTTCTAACATGAAAACGGTTGAAGTTACATAAACAAAGGTTATAACCGTTTTTGTAGAATATCTAATTTCTTACATGTTTTTGTTTGAAAAGTATTTTCATAACGTAAATACTTTCGGAGATAATAGTGAAAAAAGCTTTTTCTAAACGTTTTTTCAAAATGGCGGCTTGAATATGTCCAACCGACTAAAAATTTTTGTATATTTGTTTTTAGCAACTACAAGTACATAAAGATACTCAGTTACACAAAAATCAAAGAGGAGGAAGCTTTTCTATAAGTTTACCTTGTATTGCAATAAAAATATAACTTATATTTTTTTCATTTACCAGTATGAAATTTTTCAGCTCATCAAAATACTGATTAATTCGATCTCGTCGTCGTTTCTCCATCAATCGGTTGTTACTCTGAAAACAACAACGTCGCAAGTTTTTAATATTGATTATTTTCATGTTTTTAATGTTGTATTTTCTTTTTTCATTACATAATGCCAACAACAAAAATAAGCATTTTCATAAGTTTCCTCACATTTCTCAGTTCCGCTTTCGTCATTTCCGAGTGTGTTTGCGGCTTCATTTCCTTCTCGCTACCCAGCATTTTGCATACACCTACAATAATCCACTATTAAACAAGATTCTTGACTTAGTATAAACTTTTGCACAAACGCGAGCACACTTTCTCTTAACTAATTACTACAAATAACTATCAATAACTATAAATAACTATGAACACAACTATGGTTACCTTTACTTCACCGACAATCATTTCATCAATAATCGTTTCACCGATACCATTTCATCGACACCGCATTTCACCGACAATATTTACTTACCGATACGTTTAGATCACAGACAATGTTTTCATCGACATCGAGCTTCGCCGACAATGTTTATGATAACAAATGAACATATAAGATAAATAATTATAGAAATTTACATTAATACGTTTATATATATTTCATGGTAAATGTTTACAATAGGGGAGACCCCTCCGATTGGCTTCTTGTTTTGATACATTGTAAATACGACTTTCCTGAGTACGTTTCTAAAAATTTTATCCGTCGCTCATTGTTTATAAAAAAGTTATGAACAAGAAAAGTTTGATGACTAAACTATCGTTTTCCGACACTGTGTACATTTTTTGTGTGTTGTAAACATGTAGGCAGGGGAAGGCTGCGCCCCCCCGCAGGTGGAGGGGCTTCGCTCTCCTCGGAAAAAATAGGGTAAATGTTTACAATAGGGTAGACCGCTCCGATCGGCTTCTCGTTTTGATACATTGTAAATATGACCTTCTTAAGTACGTTTCTAACAGTTTTATCCGTCGCTCATTGTTTATAAAAAAAGTTATGATCAAAAAAATTTTCATCAATAAACTATCGTTTTTCGACACCGTGTACATTCAGAAGGAAATGAGTAATGTTCTTGTTGCCAACAATGTGTGTATATGTAGCATATCCCGAAACTTTCTGTTTTGTTTTCATTTCTTTGTTTGTATTCGTTCCGAATGTATAATTTTGAAACTAGATTGATTGACGATTTGTTTTTATTTCTTCATTGTAAGCGTGTAGGCAGGAGGGCTGCGCCCCCCTGCGCCCCTCCTAACAAACCTAACCTAATCCTAAACTCATCTTTCTGCATTTCCTCTCGCAAAATTTCCACACTGGTTAACCTATGTTACTACAATATCAATAGAAATGAGTAAAACTTGCGAGGAGGAATGCAGGAAGAAAAGTTTAGGTTAGGGTTAGAATAGGTTTTTTAGGGAGGGAGATGCAGGGAGGGCACCACCCTTCTCTGCCTACATGTTTACAACACACACAAAATTTACACACGATGGCGAAAAACGATAGTTTAGTCATCAAACTTTTTTTGTTCGTACCTTAAGTAGGCAGATATCCTAAGCAGTAGGCAGTACTCTAAGTAGGCAGATTGCCGATGGGCTGGGTGGTGGCAAGGGTGCGTGCACTCCGCTCCCGCCCCCTGCAGTGCTACAGGTGTTTCCAGCCTGGGCACTGCAGGGCTCTGTGCTCTAGCCAGGTCGACCGCAATGTTCTTTGTTATCGCTGTGGTCGGCCGGGGCACAGAGCGGCCGGCTGTACAGAGTATGAGGGGTGTTCTCTCTGTGAGGAGTCGGGCCGAGAGTCCTCCCACCGAATGGGCGGGGCCCGGTGCTCGGCCATCGGTCGGGGGGCTCCCGTGCCCGTTAGCAAACCCTGACGAGGGTAGAGATGCGGTTCTCCCCGGCTCCGATACAAGGATCCGGGGAGCTGCTTTTCCGTATATCTGGTGCGTTAAGCACCAGATATAGAAGGTGACGCCTGGTTCTCTTTTAAGAGACCAGGCAGTGTTAAGTAGAGGCCCGGTCCCCGTTGTTTTGAGCCCTAGTTAGGGCTCAACTCAGCGGTCGCTGAGCGCAGTGTGGGGGGAGGATCTCCCTCTTGTCTCGCGTTTCGAGACAATAGGGAGATCAGTATTATTATCATGAGGTCAAGTCCGCTTCGGCGTTTGACTTGAGGCCGAAAGGGGTTTCCTCCCCTCATTGCACTCGGCCCGCAGACGGCGGGGGAGGGGCTGTGTCCCCCCGATCGTGGAGGAGCTTTGCTTCTCCAGTTAAGGGTATAAGGGAGCGAAAGTCTCCATGCCTATCGGGCTGCCTCTGGGTTGTTCTATAAAGAGGTACCGGGGCAGCCCTAAAAAGGCGGAAGGTGGACACCGCAGGGGTTTTAGTAGGTATTCCCCATCGGGGTGCGCTCTGGTGGGGTGAGTCCCACACTACCCTGGCCCACATCAGTCTAGTTCAGGGTGTGCGTAAATGCATTTCCCCTGCGCAAAAAAAAAAAATCGCAAACATACACAACCGCAAAGTCAAACATACCTTGAGAAAAACCGTTAGATCATGTGAGCATGCGAGAGAAAAACATAACTCATAGGAAACAGAATTTGCCGATGTCAAATTGTCTCCACGCGTGTGTGTTTCGGATACTTTAAAAAAATATAAGAACATGAGTAAGATAATATGAAATTATGAACAAAGATTATTATTAATAAATAACAAAATTAGTCAAAGTACATTTAAAATGTCATGGATATGAAAACGTTAATACAAAAGTAGTCAAAAATCAAAATATGTCAAAAAATTCAAACATTATGAAAGTATAATATGAGTCATAAATAGTTAAGTCATAAAAATAGAAACTTACATAATTGGCAAATTAAAGTCCGACGTCATGACAATCTCTCGCAAGCAAACACAATGGATACATCGCGAAACGTGTTACGCAAACGGCAAAATACAAGTAAATAAAATACAAAAATAAGTAAATAAGATATATCAAGAGGCACGGTAGTGCCTCGCGCCAAGTATATGCGCAACCGAAGTGCGCGCGCGCTGCGCGAGGTACCCCGTGCCTCTACTACGCAAAATTTAGCCGAGAGCCTTTTTGAGATTTTCCGATCTCAACAACGGCTAAACCGATCGAGTTCGTAGTAGACTCAAGTGAAAGTTGAGATCGAGGCACGAAAAAAAGTACCTCGCGGTTTTTTTCCTCCGTGCCTTTCCAACGGAGATATCTGGATACCTTTGACTATATAAGTATGGACTGCTAGTTCCCCCCACTTTTCCCATTTAAGCAATGTATAAGCAGCGTAGGTAACATAGATAAGAAATAGGCACCGCCTTTGGGCCAAAAAGCGGGAAATTCAAATATAGTTCGAAAAAGTAAGTAAGGTAAAAAATGTAAATGTGAAACACAATTACTTGTACAAACAAATTTAATATAATTTAAATAGAATTTGCCATAAATAATAATAATAATAATAATAATAATA
>NW_018023944.1:0-1132 GCF_002006095.1 Pseudomyrmex gracilis | reverse complement strand
ATATATAATACTGGTGACACTGGCAAGGACCACGTGACGACCTATTAGTTATTGGCCCAAACTCAGAGTGCGCTGTTCAATGTCGTCTACGGTCAGATCTCCCGACTAGCAGTCCATATTTATATAGTCAAAGGGTCAGATCTCCCGACTAGCAGTCCATATTTATATAGTCAAAGCTGGATACCAAATCTGAAATACCAAAAAACTAAGTTCTACGAATTCGTCCACGTCGTCAGACCCGGATTTTCGCCTGCTACCAGAGTGCGTAATGGTTGAGCGTACTTCGCCTTTTGTCGCCACCAGGTGACAACACTTTTGTGTAGATATAGGCTGCGTTCCGAGTAACGCATAATATGCGCGCATTTATCTATAGTACACGTAACATATATTGTAGTATAGATAGTATAGATAAATACGTGGATATGCGTAAGTCGGGACGCAGCCATAGTCTCGCGCCAAGTATAGCGGTAGAACTAATAGTAAACATTTTTTGTTTATAATACAACATAATACAATTATATAAATATATATATATATATAATACAAATATAAAAAAAAGTCAATATTATGGATTATTAAATTTAAAAAAAAAAATAAAAAATATTAAATATAAAATTTTAATATATTCTACACACACACACATTTAACGATACATAGTCCTTTTCGCAAATTGAGGATATCTCGAGAACTAGAAGAGATGGCTTGAAACTAATTTTGCAGGTACTTTCAATCGGCTACTCTGCGATTTATGACAAAGAGTGAAAGTTAACAAATTGAATATTTCGAAAACGGTAAAAATTAGAGCAAAATGGTTTTTACATCTCAATTTCTATTGGTTAGTTGCAAAATATCACACGGTAAAAGTTAAATAATTTTTATTATTTAAACAATTGGTTGTTAATAACTAAAGTTAGAAAGTTCGAACTAGGCTGGTATTTGGCAGTTTGTTGCGCTAAGGATTGTGACGCAAACTGTTTTCCCCTCTATCTCTTTTAGTTTAAAAGTTATTAATTTTGCAACTAAATGTGATGTTGCATGGTAGCGACTTAAGGGTGATAACTTATCAATCTTTGCGTAAGGTTTAATAAGCTTGAACAAGTTAAGCTTTAACGGTAAATTTTAATATTCAAGA
>NW_018023943.1:0-11347 GCF_002006095.1 Pseudomyrmex gracilis | reverse complement strand
AATCTAACGACAGGACATGGTGAACAAGGACTAACTCAAAAGGAAAAATGGCATCGCACGCTTGGTCATATAAATTTTAATTACCTGGACACAATATGTAAGAATGGTCTACTGGATGGTGTACCAAAGGAACTAGGAGCCGAATACCTTAAATGCGCAATCTGTATCGAAAATAAGATGCACAACTTACCGTTCAGGAATAATAGAACTAGGGCCGAAGAAATATTAGAAATAGTTCATACTGATCTCAATGGACCCCATAAAACTGCCGGTTACAGAGGTGAGAAATATTTTATATCATTTATTGACGATTACAGTAAATTATCAAAAGTATACTGTATTAAAACAAAAGATCAAGTGTATGATTGTTTTGTCGAATATATTAATGAGATAGAAAATCTAGCTGGTAAGAAGATAAGAAGATTAAGATGCGACAATGGCAAAGAGTACTTAAATTCAAGGATATATAAACTCGCTAGAGAGAAAGGCATTCAAATAAACGCATGTCCTCCATATGTTCATGAACTGAATGGTACAGCTGAACGATTTAACAGATCAATTATNGACATGGCTAGATGTTTGCTAGCTGAAGCGAAAGTCAACAGAAGTTTTTGGCCCGAATGCATAATGGCAGCCGCGTATCTCAAAAACAGAACATTGGCAAACACGAAAGAAAGAAAGACTCCGTTTGAAATATTTTTTAGGAAGAAACCATGTGCAAGAAACTTGCGATTGTACGGAAGCCAAGTATTCGTACGTATACCAGAAGAAAAGAGGAAATCAAAGTGGGATAAAAAAGCAGAATTAGGAGTTCTACTTGGATATGCTGAAGTCGGCTACAGGGTCTTAATAAACAACAAAGTAATTGTAGCTAGACATGTGGATATCATAGAAGATGATGTAAAATGTGTTGGCTTTAAAGATAATGAAGAAAACAATGAAAAGGGTGAAACTGATCTAGAAAATCAATCAGAAGAAATAAGCAGTGAAGATGAAGAAGATACAGACAACACCGAGAAGACTAAAGATGACAGAAATGGAAATGAAGATAAGAGATCAACGCAAAGAAGAACTTCGAGAATTTCAAAACCTCCTGTTAGATACCCCGAAGAATATGCTTATGCTAACTATTGTAGTGTAAGTGTGCCAAATACATTTGAGGAGGCGATGTCAAGTAATGAAGCAGAACATTGGCATGCAGCAATGAAGAGAGAAATGAATAGTTTAAACGAAAATAAAACATGGAAGCTGGTAAACCAACCGGATAAAGAAGTTTTGGANGTAAAATGGGTCTACACAAAAAAATCTGAGGATATTTTCAAAGCGAGACTTGTTGTAAGAGGCTTTCAACAAAAAGAAGAGGTAGAGAATACATACTCACCGGTATTCAAAATGCAAACACTAAAAGTGTTATTGTCATATTGTTGTCAAGAAAGTTTAGAAGTAGAACAAATGGACGTAGAGACAGCATTTTTAAACGGTAAAGTAGTTTCCGAAGTTTATGTCAAGCAACCAGTAGGTTTTAGTAAAGAAANTAATAAGGTCTATAANTTACATAAGGCTTTGTATGGTTTAAAGGAAAGTCCACGTGCGTGGTATGATTGCTTTGATAAGTATATAAGAGAGTTAGGTTTTTGTAGGTGCGATTACGATTATTGTCTTTATTTGAAAGTTGAGAAAAGTGAGTTAGTTTTTATTCTACTTTTTGTCGATGATTTATTAATATGTTGTAAAGATAAAAGGAAAATTTCTGAGTTTAAAGAAAAGTTATCTAAAAAATTTAAAATGAAAGATTTAGGTAAGGTTAAGAACTATGTAGGTATAAACATTGAGTATAATTATTTAGGTACGAATGAAATAACTTTAAGTCAAGAAAATTATGTAAAATCGTTAGCTATGAAATATAAAATTGAACAATCAAAATTATATGCTACACCGATGGAAACAAAATTAAAATTAGAGCCTGCAAACGAAATAAGTACTAGTGTTATGTATCGAAACTTAATCGGAGCACTTCTTTATATTGCTTCAGGAACAAGACCAGACATTGCTTTTAGCGTAAACTACTTAAGTAGATTTCAGAATTGCTATAATGAGACACATTTTAAATACGCGATTAGAGTACTAAAATATTTGTATTTGACAAGAAATTTAAAACTAAAGTACAGTAAGAATCTCAATGCAGAAGTTCTGGATTGTTTTGTTGATGCGGACTGGGCTGGAGATGTCGTAGATAGAAAGTCCACAACGGGATTTATCATCCGAATGTTTGGAAATGTTATATTTTGGAAATCAAGAAAACAAAATACAGTAACAAAATCCTCAACTTCAGCAGAGTACGTAGCGTTGTCAGAAGCGGTGTCTGAAATAAATGTAATCCGAGGAATACTCAGGTCGTTTAATATGAGTTTAAGAGTACCGACTAAAATTTATGAGGATAATTCAGGGGCTTTAATCATAGCAAAGAATGGCAACTTCACTAAAAATTCGAAACATATTGAGGTACAATATCATTATGTTAATGAAAGTTATTTAAATAAGACTATCGATATTGTAAAGATAGAGACAGAAAAAAATATAGCGGACATTTTAACCAAAGCGTTAGATAGACAAAAGCTTACTAAGTTCAGGGAAATGCTACAAATTGTAGAGTAACTGGTAGGAAAGTTAACTGTAAGAATACAAATGTAAGGAGGCGTGTTAAGTATGTACACTTGTATTCTGTATTGTACTGACGCGAAGCGGGACACGTAAGAACTAATAGAGTAAGAACGTTAGCGTGTGCGCAGCCGCACTAATGAGGACCGCAGAACACCACGAGAAGAAACAAAGGAAATAAAGGCGACGCTCCTCCTGTAACGCCTACCGTCACGTCACACAATGTATTATCAATTATTATAAGCACAATTATATAAAAGATATAAAGTAAAACTACTTCTCAGTTATTTTTCACACTTACATCAGTATTAGAAAACAAATTAATACTTTGTATAAAAGTAATGCTTTAAAACAAAAACTTGTATGTTTAATTAAATAAAATAGTATTGAGTACTTATTATGTCAGACTTACGCGCGCGCATGTGTCTGATAAACACAGTTTAGTTCACTATTTGAGGTGCAGCCGCGTCAAGTTTTTTTGCATTAAATATTTCTTATTTTTTTATTCTTTTATATAATAACGAACAAAAGTTTATTTGGTGCTACCTTTTGATATCACTTCTTTTGTAAAACAGGTTTTTTTAAAGAGAGAATTTTTTGTAGTATATAATATATTGTTTTTCAAGTAAACAAAACAAAAGTTTACTTGATGTTACTTTTTGATATCACTTCTTTTGTAGAGCAGGTTTTGTTTTAGAAATAAGAGTTTTAATTTAAGTATTAAATACAATATAATGCGTGTGTACTTGGCGCCTTTTTTACCTTTTTTTGAAAATATTTATTCCGCTACAAACATCCAGCGTAAGGCTCCTATGACCGTTTAAATTTCGCGTATATTTAAAGATATTTAGATTTAAAGTGCGTGAAAATATATATATAAACACACCACTTTTAAAGTAATAAAATATGTAATATGTATACCAAGCTCACAATTTTTTTCTAGTTTCAACATTATAATCTTTCAGTGTGTTTTACAATACATATCGATAGTCTTGGCGACTGCTAGACTATACAAATATAAGACAAAGAATGAAATACGTACATAATCATCAAACATAGTTTCTATGTTTTGAAAGATCTCCGACATTTTATCTGTGTCTTCAAAATTATCTGAGTGCTTCAATGGTGATGCGCAGATAATATACGGCAAGTTACATCCAAAAACTTTGTACATATCAGAAACGTTTATTTCCATCGGAGCATCCAAAACTTGAGAGAGATAAAAACCCCATACATAAACACGTCCTTTATCGTTGAGAGCGACGCTTATGTTTTTGTGTGACAGAGCAGCAATATTTATTATCTTTCCCATTTCAGGCTCATTTAACATTTTACGTAGTGACTATGTGAACAGTTTTAAAATTTTTTTTTCTTGTCTCCAAACAAATGCAATAAATAATCTATATGCCATGTAATACCTTAGCTGTAGACTTGTCTTTTCCTAATTGTCCATATTCATTACTACCCCAAACATATAGATGTCCTTCGTCATCGAGTGCCATTACGTGACTCGAACCACATGCTACTTTAACTACATCATTGTGAATTGCTTATATCAATATTTTTTGTATACAGTAAAACCTTGTTTATTCAAACCAATCGAGGTACAAAATAGTTCGGATAACCGAGACCCAACTTTTATTATAACTTTTAAACTATCGGTTCGTATAATAAAGATTGGGCCTCAAGCAGTAATACCAGACTCCTTTCGGTAGCATACGATAGCATGGAGAGAATACGCACATAGCTTCACCGTGTGCCGCACATGTACACGATATGAAGCTGTGTGCGTATCTTCTTCATGCTAGCGCACCAAAAGGCCGGAGTCTGGCTTCATGTCGTTCCGAATAAAAGTGGTTTGGATAAACGAGATCCCACTGTATTATCTTGATTAAAAATATTATTACTTTCATAATTACAGATATGTAAAAACAACCTACTTATTTTGTCATTGGGAAAGATTAGTTTAAATCTTAATGAGGTGTCAACCAAGAACGAAGCGCCATTTACTCCTAGCTGATATTCAGAATTTTTACCCACACCATATACACCTTCCTCTGTCACAGCAATAGTAAACTCGTTGCCACAACAGATATACTTGATCTGTTTAGACGTGTCAGGCCAAACTACCAGTGGTACTTCTACATTTATATAGTCTAAAGTTCCAAAATTTGAATAGTTCTCTGTCTGATAGTTATAGTCTAAAGTTCCAAACTTAGAATAGTTCTCTGTTTGATGTTCATAGTAGCATAACTTTCCCCACATATATACCTAAATTCATCGTTTACTTAAAAACATTTGTTTATTTATAAAATTACTAATTTTAAATTAAGATTATATCTCTGTCATATATTTACTTTTCCACTTTCAGCAAGTCCAACAGCATGATATTCACAGGCTGCAATATCTACAATGCGCTCCTTTCTTAAACTAGTTATAAGACTGGGTACAAGTACAAATTTGGAATATGTTTGTTTATCAAAAGAATTAATTGCAAGACCTAAGATGTTGCAATCATTGTTTCCCCATGAATATACCTTTCAAAAATACAAATTTATAAGTACATATATGACGAAAAACAAACGTTAAGTTTTTAATTAATTCATATTGGTTGTCTTGAAGTTTATATTTGATACTTTTTATAACTTTTGTCTTCACCCTGAAGTTTGGTGATGAGAAGTAAGAAACACTATGTTTCATTTAAAAAAGTCATATAAAACATTTAAAGTAAACTATGGCTTTAAACACGGAAGTCAGAAAAATGAAAGAATCTTATATTTGTATTATTTTTTCTACAATAATCTTAGAAATTTAGAGAAATAGAATCATCAGATAGAGGAAACTGAAATAAACTATATAAACTTTCTTAGCTACTTAAGAAAAATTTAAGAATGTGCAGGATAAAACAAATAAAACAAAACATCTCTTATAATGTAACTACTACTCAGATAGCCAAATGTGAAAACTCAATATAAAGCAAATCATTGTATAGATTAAGTTGCTCGCCAATTGCTGTTGTGTTGTTTTTATTTAATGCAATGAAAATGTTTTTGTCAATTCAGTATCAATATGCTGAGTTTTATTATCAATCAATTGTTGTAGCCAATGTTTATGACATGTGAGTCAGCAATATGTGAGCAATATGTGAACAATAATTGTTATTCATAGGTTGAGAAAAATAATAGAAGTGTATTGCCAATGAGTTGTTGGGAACTTGCTGTTATTATATCTTGTAAACTGTTGCTGGCAAGAACAGCATACCGAAAAGAGGATACACCCTTTTGTTACATTGCTGAAAACATATGAGCAATATTTGTGGCAAGTTGCCAACAACTTGCACTCAGTTGGCTATCTGGGTACTTAAAATAGATCAATCAAAATTAGCAAGTTTTTTGCTCACACTTTTTTTAGTAGTAGTTATATAGTAGCATTTATCTAAAAAGTAGTATATGTAAAATTCATCAGAATAAAAGGTTTTAATTTATATGTTATATATTATAAATAAAATATTATAAAATCTTTGTAAAGCTTCCCTCATGTTATTTACTAAAACAAAATATAATCCAAACAATTTCAACATAACAAATAATATCAATAATAAATATCAAAAAGTTATGCTCTGTATACAATTTTGTATAAAACTGTAAAAACAAATAAGAAAAAAATAGCATAGTAGATTTCTATGCTGTTGTGTGAAATAACATTATGGCTAGTCTACAATAAAGGTAGTAAAGCTGTAGGAGTAAACTATTTTTTAATAAAGAAACGACGGGAATAATGGGCAATTCCCATTTTGCACTGCCTAGTGCCTTACTGTTAGCCAATGAAAGATGTGTGTTAAAAAACGCGAAGTAATTACTTGTATAGACAGAAATGAATTAAGAACCTTACTTCTTACTCTATACTGCCTACTCCCATTATAGATGGTTCTTTAGGTTTCCATAATAATGTATGTACATAAAGTTAAAAAATTGTAAAAACATAAGATGTGTGCCTACCTGTCCTTCTTCAGTAAGGGCAAAAACAGCAGGAGTGTTCAAATAAATCAACTTTTTAATTTTCTTTCCACTTAAAATTCCAATTAGTACAGGCTGTAGTGTTACACTCATATGCCCTATTCCTAACTGACCACCGCGATTATTACCTAATCCATACATCATTAGATCTGTTGTCATGAGCAAAATTCCATCCAAAGTTTCACCTATTATAAATGCAAAACTGTAAATAACAATATTCTTAAAAATGACAAAAAAAAAACTAAAAAGTCGAAATTACCACATATCTGAACCATATATAATTTTGAAACAAACTCCTTGGACAGCAAATTAAATAATGGACAGAACTTCAGGATATTAATATTATTACTCTCAAGTTTGTGCACTTGCCTATTAACAATTAAATGTTATCAAGATTAATAGAAGCAATGACATCTGAAGAAAGAATTGTATATAATGATGCTTTTATTACGATTTTATATAGAAAGAATATACATAATTATTACAATAATATTAAAACATCATAGTAAAACTATAAATGCTTTTACATAAAGTTGAACCAATAATGCTTCAATAACATAATAAACATGCAACTTTATGTGTAAAAGCATTTATATCTCTTGTTATACGTATAACGACTTTTTTGACATAAAAAAGAGATAAGACAAAAAAATAAATACAGTGGAACCTCATTTATCCGAACCTCTGTTATCTGAACCGATAGTTCGTATAATAGAAGTTGGGTTTCGGTTATCCAAACTATCTAGTCCTCCGATCAGTTCGATTAAACGAGGTTCCACTGTAATAATAATATCGTTTGTTATCAAGTGTTACATTTTGTCGCCAGTATGTTCTATGCGTTCTGTCGTCGAGGTTTCTTCTGACGATTCTTCTTCCTCTTCTTCTTTGATTATATGGCATTCTTCTGATGATAAATTGCTGAACATGATATAGCCAGAGAATCACAACTTCTTACTTTTATTTCTAACTATGGGTGCTTGGTTTGGTTTGGTGCATATATGGCTCAAAGTAGACCCTTGCGCCGCCGTGTTACGCCGCCGCTGCCGACAAATTATCATCCGCCGATTCCGCCGCCGCCGAAAGAGAAAATTTTCGGCGAATCCGCCGCCGCCGCCGCCGCCGAAAATTAATATGGCGCGCTGAAACAAAGTAAAATGCTACACTGAAACTTCATTTATTTTCCCACTCATGAAACATGAGCACTTCATTTATTTTCCTTTCAGAGGGGATCCCACCACTGCTGCAGAGTAAAGGTGGTTTTCCATTACGATTGCAGTGTGATTGGCTGCTGCAAATCATGCCGTTTGCTCTGCTAAGTGCGAGAAGGGAGAATGAGAGAGAAGTAAGAGTGGGAGATAGAGAAGAAAAACTAAGTGGGAATATAACTGAGAGATTTTATGGGAAGATAACCGAGTGAGAAGATAAGTGAGAGGGAAAATAAATGAAGTTTCAGTGTATATGTGTTTTATATATATTGGTTGAAGTGTATTAAGACCGAAGCACAGACTTTTGCATAACGCATAACGCATAAGACATAAGAAAATCAACCAATCCAGCCTTCCATTTTCATCCTTACTTTTCGTTCTAGAAGGCTTTGATTGGTTGATTTTCTTATGTCTTATGTTTCTCTTCGCCGAAAGGGTCTTCTACAATAAGATATTAGTAATAAATCAGAAGTCAGAAGTAAGAAATTGACTAAACACAATNGATTATTTTTCTGTGNTTTGACTGTGATTGGTCGATTTCTTGCTTCTGACTTCTGATTTATTACTAATATTGTAGAAGGTTCTTTAGTAATAAATCAGAAATCAGAAGCAAGAAATTGACCAATCACAGTCAAATCACAAAAGAATAATCGATTGTGATTGGTCAATTTCTTGCTTTTGACTTCTGATTTATTACTAATATCTCATTGTAGAAGGCCCTTACTACTTTCATTGTAGATTGACTGCCTTTACATGCGGTGTAAATAGCGTAAGTGTAACTTGCGGTAGCCAATTATATCGTCTCAGCGTATTTGCATGATAGCTGAGACAATATAATTGGCTACCGCAAATTACGCTTACGCTATTTACGCCGCATGTAATGGCTAGTCTACAATGGGAGTAGGCAGTATAGAGCAAGAAGTAAGGTTCTTAGTGTTCTTTTATTTTTGTCTATACAAGTAATTATTTTGCGTTTTTTAACACACGTCTTTTATTGGCTAACAGTAAAGCAGTAGGTAGTGCAAAATGGGAATTGCTCATTTCGTAATTCCCGTTGTTTCTTCACCGAAAAATAGTTTACTCTCTACTCCTACAGCCTTACTACCTTTATTGTAGACTACCCATAAAGGCAGCTTAAAAAGCCGTCTACAATGGAGAGTTGTAGGCCGTAACAGTAAGAAATTGACAAATCACAGACAAAGTACAGAAGAATAATCGATTGATTCTACATAAGACGTAGACACAAGTCGCAGTGCGACCGACGGCGAATAGGGAGCAGATCGAATTATTACAGGAGATCCAGGAGTTGCAGAGACGCGCCTTAAGGTCGGACGCCGACAGCAGCGACACGAGCGAGCAACAGGAGANCGGCGAGCGAGAGGCAATGNAGGCGCAGGCGCAACTAGAAGCCATAATGGCGTACATTAGGNAGCATAGTGTGCAGCCAGAGGGAACCTCCGAATGTACCACCATCGATCATTATGATCCATGGTGGGAAAATAAAGAGGACTGAGAGAAAGAAAACAAAGGACAAAAAATAATAAATAAATAAATATGGTGGTGGGATAAAGAAATTTAGGTGATGGACTTTATGGATATTATTAGTANTTTTGTTATAATAAATATTGTTTATTTTTCAATAAATAAAAATATGCGCATAACAAACGTTATTATGAGTATACACGTAACGAGGTTTGTTGGTAGGTAATTAAGAGAGTAGGTCGTTTAAATATGGTCACGAGTGTTATTAACATTATTATTATTATTATTATTATTGTTATTATTATTATTATGAGTGTTAGTGTTATTATTATTATTATTAGTATTGTTACCATCATCATCATTACTATTATTATAATTATGATGATTATTATTATGATTATTATTATTATTATGATTATTCTTGTTATCATGATTATCATTACTATTATGTAAGGAGTAGTGATAGGAATTACAATCACTAGACGCTTCGCGAAANCTCCACACCATCACATAAATTCGGTGATTATTATTATTATCGGCACCACGACAAAACAAGAACCTGCCCGAAAATTCTGGAAGGCGAACGAAATACGAAAAAAAAACAACAACAAAGATCTCCGGGNAAGTCCAGAAGGTTCTAGTACGGGCAAACACTCGAAAGAACGAGAAAATGGCTGGAGTGGGGAAGCCTAAGGATAAAAGGCCAGGCCCGACGCAAGGAAGAGGAAGTCGTCGCAGGACAGCCGAGAGTAGCGAAAGCGAAGGAAAAGAACCGTGTAANCAGTCTCTTTATTTGAAATATTAATTTCTACATTACTACTATTTACATTGTCTATATGAGAAGCTGATTCGGCATGCCTTAATAAATTATATCGACAACATTTTAGCGAAATATTGCAAACTGTACAAAAAGCTTTATTATCATTCTCGGATGACGTTAACCAATTTTTGAAAATATTTTTATCTAACCACGATCTTCTAAATTTTCTAATATATGCCTTTTTTACAGCTCCTCTTCCAGACTCCATTGTTACTTTATTATCTAATTACTTATCGTTTACCTTATTTACCTTACCTTATTTCCTTATTTTCCTCTTCAGACTCTTCATATGTCTGCTCACAGCCGGTCCCGGTTAACGTTACGGTTACGCATGGTTTTGGCGCGCAAACATACATCGTTACCTATAGCTACGGTACTGCGCGCTCAGCTGTAAATCAACGCGCATGCGCGAGTGCGGGGCGAATCTAGCATCACTGATGGAGATGCGCATTCCAGTGTATATAGAGTTCAGTGGCTGCGTTCCGAGTTATGCATATGCGCGCATTTATTTATATTATACGTGACGTGTACTATAGATAAATGCGTAACTCGGAACGCAGCCTTTCTTTATATATAGGACTTTGACTATGGCTGCTTTCCTTTTAAGAGACACAGTCGACACAAGTCGACACAAAAGTCATTCTGTCTTCGTTCAATATTCAGTGAGAAACAAAGACAGAATGAAACTTGTGTCGACTTGTGTCGACTGTGTCCCCTAAAAGGAAAGCAGCCTATGAGTGCGTTCAGACAACTCAACAGTTGAGAGATCATCACTTATGATAAGCAGAGAAAAACCTGAGAGCGGCCATCCTAATGTAATTTTTTACGACGGTTTCAGCCACTGGTTTTAGCCGTATTTCCACAAAAGTGGAACTCAAAGGCCGTTCTACATTAAACGCAATGCGACCGACGGCGAATAGGGAGCAAATCGAATTGTTACAGGAGATCCAGGAGTTGCAGAGACGCGCCTTAAGGTCGGACGCCGACAGCAGCGACACGAGCGAGCAACAGGAGAACGGCGAGCGAGAAGCAATGCAGGCGCAGGCGCAACTAGAAGCCATAATGGCGTACATTAGGGAGCATAGTGTGCAGCCAGAGAGAACCTCCGAATGTACCACCATCGATCATTATGATCCATGGTGGGAAAATAAAGAGGACTGAGAGAA
>NW_018023942.1:0-9111 GCF_002006095.1 Pseudomyrmex gracilis | reverse complement strand
GTACAACGTGTTATTTCAAATAAAACAATTTGGGTAAAATTGGAAACAACGCGAATATGGCTGTATTCAACATTAGGTGAACAACAAGTAAAAATTAAGTGTGAAAATCAAACCGAAAAAGTTGAAGTNTTAAAGGGAAGCGGAACACTCAAATTGTCAAAACAGTGCGGATTTTCAACACAAGACGTTATTGTAAGTGCTAAAAAGATTATAACAAATTCACAAGTCAATACNTACCTACCACAGTTCAATCTCTCACTCATGTATACACCAGAAGAAATGTACGAAAGTACACACTCGGTACAAAAGTTTAAGTTAGAAAACATTACACAGTTTCATAAACAAATAGAAGTAATACGCAATCAGGTACAACAAACAAANGAAGAAATGGGTAAAAACTTCTATACACAACCACATTTTGTGTTTCCAACGAGCGTAAGCGGAACACTATTAGTTGTAACTTTAACGGCAGTAGTGTATCTTTTTGTTAAACGAAGAAANTTCCGCCGTGAGTATTTAACAAGTGTACCTTTAGCTGAGGTGAACACTGTGAGTCAGAGNGCCATCGTTGAGCCCGAGTACGCCACTGTAACAACAGCGTCACNTACAACGTAAGCGTTTCTTTTCCTTTGTTACGTGTAAGCTATGTTATGTATCTCTTTGTTAAAGAAATTGTACGTTTGGTAGTGGACACAAGAAANTAGTGTCAAGGACGTAACAGTAGAATAAAGCGTAGAGTTAACGAAAAACCTCACCCCTCGGTTTTTCTTTTTCCAACGGAGGGGGGATGTTATGTAACGTAGCGTGGGGCTGGTTAGGTAAGCGTTGTTCGTGGAGGGCACTTCTGACTGAGTCAGGAGTTTCTCACGGAGCCGGGATCCGAAGCGGATGTCCGGCCGACGGCAAGGGGTCTAGTTGCGAGCCGTCTTCGGATCGTGTGTCGAGGAGACGCTGGCTTAGCGTCTCGCGGGTGCCCGGGGAACGCAATGGTCATCATTGCACCCGGTGGAGACGGGATGTCGCGTGTTCCTCATCAGCCAATCAAAAGCGACCGGCTGATGTATAAAAGGTGACATCCGGGCGGAGGCCGGTGAAATCGTTCCAAGTTGTGTTGCCGCCGGGGGCTCTATCCGATAGAACATCGCTCGTCCGAACTCCGCGTCGCGCGTTACGAACGACGCGAGTAACGTGAGAAAGGAAGAGTGTGTACAAGGCGTGTGTAATAAGGAACAAGTGTAAGAATTAAAAGAAAATATAATTGTCTAAATCATTAGTTGATTGTGCATTAGTGCATCTCCTTCATCCCGCGGCATCCCGAATACCCACGAGAAGGTAACAATGCATTCTTTGCGACGTTGTATCAACGAACACCGAACGCGCTTCATTGGTACGCTTGAACATGCAAACGTACGCGTTCGTTGCTCACAGTGGCAACAACGACGAAAATACCATCGACTACGCCAACGACGAAAACACCATCGACTACGCCAACGACGAAAACACCGTTGCTCACTCGACGAGAATACCGTCGATGCGTCTATCGCCGATCGAACGTCGATCGCGCATTGACGGTACCTTGTTGTTGTTTCACATGATCTCGTCGTTGATGAAAGACGCTCAACAGAACAATTTGAACGCTAAGCACGGCGCGTCGCAAATGTCGCGATCGCACAGAGCTGCTCTGGCTCACTTCGTCAATTCGAACAGATTGTACATAGGTTTGAATCGAAGTTGCTCGCAACGCAAAACGCTGGAGATCTGCTGCGCCGTAGAACGCACAGATCAAAGAGACTGGTTGAAACGATTCGTCGGTTCGTCCAATTGTTACGACGTGCAACGTCTCGATTTAGACAACGACGCGTTTTTGTACGTGATGTACGTAATTACGACGAAACAGAACTGGATAACTACGTTGACCGAATTCGCTCGCGCGTACAACGGCGGTGTGCCGACGCTCGTGTTCGCTAGTTGCAAAAATTTCGTCAGAGCGTTGTTAGCCAAAAGCGACAACTTCGACGTCGTAGCGCGCTCGAACAAGCGCAAACGCAACGACGACACCGACGATGATGTCGTCGGCGATTACGGTATGGACAACGGCGACGCGGACGTCTCGACGTCGTCGCGCTCAGCGTTGTCCGAACGCGATCCGCAACTGTCGCGCCATCGAAGCGAAAACATTGCAAAGCGCGCGTACGTTGCGAACTTTATGTCGTACCACTTGTTTCACGACAGCAACTGCACATTTGACGCGAGACGACTCGGTCGCACGTACGAGCAGCGCTGTTCGCTGTTGTTTATGTTGGCACTGGTCAACGAGGAGTTGCTCCGTTTGCACGAGATCGGCAGACGCGCCGACGCTTCCGAAAAAACCACGTTGCGTCAGCAACAGCGCGTTTCGGGATCGGTCGACGCGACGAATTTGGCGTTGAACGCGCAGTCGCTCGGCAAAGCGACTCGCGACGTAAGTTACCAAATATTCTCGGAAAACAGTTTGAATTTTGTAACGAAAGCTTCTCCGGACGCGGTTTATTCCGGAAACGGGCATCTGATCGATCGGTACTTCGGTCGTTGCGCCGCTATAGGAATCAACGCGTTTCAAATAGGAACGACGTTTCGCGTTCGGTCCGATGCGTGCGGAGGTGAGAACGGTTGAACCCAACGTTGGGTTTACGACACGGTTCCAACGTCGAGAAGCGCGATCGCTCGCGCGAACGTCGAGTCTGCGATTTGATCCAACGCGACGCGAAAACGTTCTCCGCTACGACGAACGGTTCGCACCGGAGACGTTTCGCTATCGGCTGATCCGCGTCTCGAAGCGCGATCGCGACGTCGCAATTGTAAGCAAGACGTTGTCGGTATTCACCAAACGAGTCTCCGCGCTGTAGGAATTGTATTGCAAAAAATCTGAAACGCGATCGATACAACGAAACGACTCGAGAAACATGTCGTGTCCGTTGAACCGAGCAGCGTCGTTGTCGCGCTTCGCTCAGACAAGCGCGTCGTTGTCGCGCTTTCGTTCCAAAGGGTGCTGTTCAGCGAACGGTGAAGTTAACAACTGTTGTTCCAAAGCACCGGTAGAAGTGTACAGCGGCGGTACACCCACGGTGAAACGATGCGCCGGTAATGCGAAAGCATCATTGTACGCAACGTCGCGTCGTTCGAGAAAGCGTTCCCTGTTGTCCGACGCTTCGAGCGACGCGACGTTGAACGTTCCGAGCAACGGAGCGTTATTCGGTTACATCGGGTCAAAATTGATTCAACGATTGCGAAAACGTCGTCGCGGTCGCAGTTGCGGATCTATGCGTTCTCGAAGTCGCAGTCGCTGTCGAATTGGAAGAAAACGCAGTCGCAGCGGAAGTCGCGGTCGCGGTGGAAGACGCAGTCGCAACGGAAGTCGCAGTTGCAGCGGAAGTCGCGGTCGCGGTGGAAGACGCAGTCGCAGCGGAAGTCGCAGAACCGTTCGATTCGTTTGAATCGTTCCGCGGAACGATTCGGTGACAATTGTTCGTTTGTTCGTTCGATTAATAAAGACTCGGAACGGTTGCGATAAAAAACGATTTGTTTTCTTGCAACAACCCAACCCGACGCTCACGTTTTGTTCGTCTCCGTTCTTTGAACCCAACGATTGTTTTGTCGCGGCGCTTCGAACCAACTGACCGCGTCGTTCAATTGTAAGCGCCGCGAACAATCGTTGGTTCGCGTCGTTCGCAACGACGAAGCGCGCGTGGTACGATTGGAATATTCGATCGAACGAAAGTTTCGAGTCGACGTTGTCCAAAGCGACGGAAGCGAAGTTTCCGATCGAGTGAATTCGAAGAAAAATTGATCGAAGCGTCGCGATCGCGGTCGCAGCTATGGATACGCAGACACGAGCGTTTTGTTTGGCTCTGGGGTTGTCGCTGGCTTCCATAGGAATATTTTGCGCGTACGTTCAATTGCACAAAAACGAATCCGGTTTGTATCATACGCGCAATTTGTACGTAGGCGGTTCGATGGTGCAGAACAACGGAAACTTTGCTTCGCGCATACGCATTACGATACCGCGTCTCGACGAGTCGCCCAAAAATTTGTTTCGATACGTTTTGGTACCGGAGGAGCGGCGACGCGGCAAAGGACCCGGTATGTTCGACAATTGGTACTCCGACGAATCGCAGTACTTCGAAATGTTCACGTTTCTGCGCGAGGTTCTGCGGTACGCCGCCACCGATTCGAACAATTCGACGGACACGGTCGACGCTTACGTGCGCAGCGTGAACGTGTTGCGCGACTTCGGTGGGCGTTTCGTCGAAGCGTTGGACCGCGACATCGGTCGCTTCGACGATTGGCGATTGTTCTATTGCGACGCAGCCATGCACTTCGCTCAGTGCATGTACTTTGTGCGCGATCGCCGTCTCAACGAGATCAGTGAGACGTGCATGCGGCGACTATTGAACGATCCGTACTCGCTGAACGCCGGTCACTGCCCCGACCCGGTGGACGACGTGACCGCGTACAGACTCGCGTTCGCGTGGCTGATCGCCAATCTGGCCAAGGGTGCGCCGTTGAACGAGAACACCGGGCCGTTTTCCAATCGCAACTACGTCAAATTGACGAGAACTCTGCGCGATCGAGGACAGTCGTTGATACAGTACTATTTTCCGCAGACGCTTCGATCGTCCGAAGTGGTCAAGTTGCGCGATCGCGGTCGTTTGTTGGGAGGCAAGCGACCGTTTTACGGCGATTATTGGAACAAGTACGTGTTCAGCAACAAGATTCGATCGTGCGACACTCGCTTGGATCGCACCATGGATCTAGCGCAGCTCGACGTGTTCCTGCACACTCAGGTGAAGCACGCCGCTTGCGGACTGTTCGGCGACGGCACGTACATTCCCAGTCACTGGTTGTGGCCCAAAACTCGCACGGGTATGATGTGCGTGCCGAGCATAGGTTTCATGCGCATGTACAATCAACGATACGCGTTCTGCTTGCGCATGATGAAAACGAATCTGCCGTTTTACACGTACAAGGCCGGTTCTTTCAACGTGTTCAATATGCACACTTTCGCGCAGATGCGCATGTACGGCCAATTGGGCGAGTCGAAGCTCGAGGCGCAGCGTCACCAACCCGGTGCTCTGGTGCTCGAGGGAGAAACCGAAGAGTGGGTGCTGGAGAACTGTCGAGCGGAGTACGATGAGAACGATGTGATCTCGCTGTATCCCGTGAACGCATCCGGTACGGTCATGTGCTCGCCGATGTCCGGAATGATGATACAGCGGTACGAGATGTTTCGTGGTTTGCACGTAGAGGAATACGTGTTGCTCGATTTTCGGCACGGCAGAGCGTATTTGTATCTGCGCGTGGACAATCGCACCGGCAAACCGCTGGCGTACCACACGTCCACGGACGAGAAGGATCTGCCGCGAAGATTCGAGCAAAACGGTGTCGTGCAGTCGGAAGTGGACTTCGACGACATCAAGTACCGCACAATCGTGCTGTGCAACCCCATTACGTTGAACTCGTTCTTGGCGCAGACCAACGAGACGTTGCTGTTCGAGAGTTTTTTGGACGGTGGTCACGTTTACTACCAGCTCGATGTGGAAGACGGCCCGTACAACGTGAGCATCGTGTCCAGAGACGATATGATCAATATTCCCGAAACGGTCAAAGTGCGCGATCGCACGTACTCGTTCAACACCAAGTACAATCAGTACGTGCATCTGACCGAAAAGGAAAAGGTCGCAGCGGTGTCCAAGAATTTGGTGCGCGTTTCGGCCGTCGGTTCCGCGAATCGAAGGAAGAAACGTAATCGCACTGGCGAGTCGTCGTTGTACAATTCAACCGAGCGCGCCAACGGCGGCGCCGTCGCTTCGACGCGGCGATCGAATCTGGGCGTAGCGGTGTCGGCCGACGCCGACGACGCGTCCGCTATGGAGAACGTTACGGTGTACACGAGCGAGTTGCGCGACGTGGAGCAGTCGCTGAACGATTATCTGAATTCCGTTGTTTAGCGCAACGCTCGGGTACGTAAGCCGTTGCTTCCGAACGTCGACTCGTTGCTCGAAAATCGCGCGTACGAATTGCCGTTTTTCGCAACGAACGAGAACGACTTAGCCGGTGATTCACTCGCCGTTCGCGCTTCGCGAATCGACGATTCGTTCGACAAAACTCCGTTAACCATGGGCACCGTTCTGTTCGTTGTGGCGATTTCGGTCATTTTGTTCTCTTGGTACCTAAAGGCCGTTATCGTTGCCGGACAGGACAAACCGTTCGAAGAATGTTCGTCGTACTACTACGAGTTCAACAAGCGCTTCAACGTACCGGAGCCTCCGATTCGACTGCAGGAAAAACGTTTCGACGCGGAGAGAATGATGGCGGACATTGAACGCACCACGAACAAACCCGACAAATTCGACGATTACACGGTCGGCGGTCCGACCACCGGTGTGTTCACGAAGTGGAACGTGGATCACGAGGAACTCGGTTCGATGTGCAACTGGTTGATCGTCGTATCCGGATATTATTTGCGCGATCTCACACCGGTGGACGACAAAAAGCGCTGTTTGGACATAATGGGCGATTTTCTCGATCGATACGACGCCAAGTTGCCCGCTCCGATACCGCCGAACAAATTTCCATGGGGTTCGAATTGGTACCAATTTTCGATCTCGTCGTCCAGTTTCCTGTTCCACTACATGCTGTGCGTGCACGACGTCGACAAGGAACGACTGTCGCAAGCGATCGATCTGTTGTTTCGCATCGTGGAGACGCCGTGCAAATCGCTCGGTTGGCGACGCGATCAAGCCAACAGCATCTACATGGGTCTACCGTGGATCGTGGCTCATTATTTTCAGGGAACAGTGGAGGAAGCTTCGCAACATCCGGATTACAAGTACGTTGTGGATTACATAAAGTTTCCGGTGGTCAAGAAACGCAAAGAAGAGGGATTGTACATGGATTACACGTACATCACGCACACCAATTGCCTGGCGTACGGTTATTTGGCCGAAATGACTCGCATGAGCAAACCGATCGTGTCGTTCGACAATCTAATGCGCGATTTTCTGCTCGATTGGAAGCGCGGGCAGAGAATACTATCGCACCCGACGATTCCGTACGGTCCTATCGGGTTCTACTCCAGGGATCGACGGTTGACTTCGCGCACGAACGCCGATTCTCCGCTCGGCATCAAAGTTATCCCAACGTGTCTGTTTCTGCGCATGTATCACACCGATTACTCGTTCGCCGTCCGCGGACAAAACGAATGGATCGCGTATTACGAAGCCGACAAAACGTACGACGACATGTCGCAGTACTGGGTGCAGTACAGAGGCGTGCGCTTCGAGGGTCAGGAGCACAAGTTGCAGTTTCCCGACTTCGGTTTCTTCTTCGCAGCGACTCGAAAGAACGGCGAAACGGTGAACAAATTTTTGCGCATTCCCACTGAAACGTCGACCACCACGACGTTCGTGCCGAACAAATGGAAAAACAAACCGATCAAGTATGGATTCGTGTTCGCTTACGGCGACATCGGTATGTTGCGTCATTTTTACGACTGCGAAAAAATGGTTTACGACAGAGGTTACGACAATTACACGGTCGACGAGTACGTTTTGTGCAATTACGCCGAGCACACCGTTCACATATGGGCGCGAATTCGCAAGAAGAATCAATTCGACATGAAACTCGTGGGCGAAACGATTCACGAATGGCCGAAGGGACAATCGGCGCAAGCCATATTTCACATGGCTTGGGATTGCAAAACGCGCAAGGTGACCAGCAAGTTCGAATTGAACACATCGTCGTCCGACGCTATTGCGGAGTATTATCCTCCCGGAATCAAAGTGGTGTCCACCGACAACACCGTGATGTTGCTGGACAACGATAAACCCAAACTGGCGATGTATCCCGACGACTGGACGGAGTTGTACACTAATTTCGAGACTACGTACGAGGACAAAAAGTACACCTTCGTGTTCAACGAGCACACGAATCAATATTGGCTCGACGGACTGTGCATAGACAAGTGAACCGTTCGCTCCGTTGCGTCGTCGGCGCTGGCTAAGCGGTTGCGTCCGCGCCGACGACGCAACGGAGCGCGCTTCGCCAGCGACGACGACGAACCGAATCGAATCGATATCCGATACTCGGCGAACGTCCGGTTGGGTGTTCGCCACGCGCGAGGCGCGGCGCTCCGTCTGGACGTTTACGTCTATGTTATTAATAGAATATATCCATTTCATAAGGAAATGTTCAAAAATTTATTTTATATGTATAGTCATTTGGTATACGCGCGTAATTTTATATCTTCCGTAGTCACTCTCCCTATTACAGGCACACTTGGATATAAGCGCAATGTTTCCTTAATACATCTTTCTAAATAAGGTAGATTTTGCAACGACGACATGGTAAATTTATCACTATTTCCTTTGAGGATAGTATTAACTTCCAATCTAACGCGATCCTGTATAAGAAATGGTAAGTAATAAAAATATATTTTATATATATATATACAAGGTGTCTGCAAAATAGTAAATGACAGATACCTGAATATCCTTATGTTCGGCTAACAACATTAAAGCAAACATTGCCGATATTGCTGTAGTATCATGTCCCTGTAATTATAACTTAGTATGTGATTTTTGTCTACATCTATATAGCAATATATAGCAATAATACATAGCAATAAAATCAAATAATATATACATAACAATTTTGAGAAACATTAGAAATTGTTACCGCAAATGTAAAGATATCGACTTCCTCCCTGATGTCTGAATCGGTTAAATTATTTTCTTGTGACGTAGCTATCAAAAAATCCAACATAGCGAGCCGTCTTTTTTTACCTAAAAACATCTAATGTGTTGGATGTCGAGGTGGTTGGGTGATGAAAGAAGAAGTTCTTTGCTCGAACTTATTATAATACTCTTTATTGCTCCTGTTCCTTCCAGCTTTGCTTACACGGCTACGTCTCACTGCGGTAAACTCTCCGGCTTGCGGAGCCACACAGTGAGCTAGCAGTCCCAACTCAGTCTCACCTCTGCTTCATCCACGCGATCGATTTATAGTAATCGATCGCGCTGATTCAGCAGGCCCACCGGTCCTAGCAACGGCCGTGCTAGTTACCGGTGCCGG
>NW_018023941.1:7364-9023 GCF_002006095.1 Pseudomyrmex gracilis | reverse complement strand
TTACGCGCGTAAAACAGCCCGATGCATGCTTATTCGCGGATCTTTGTTAATTAAAATCTCGGTAACTATTGCGAATCTAGCAAAATGGTATAGGACTTTTCGACTCAGGTTTACTCTTTCTACCTGCCTACGAAAGATGTTACGCCAATTCTGGGACACCCTGTATATATATAGTAGATGTCTGACAACAAACTATAAAGCCGACGTGTGTAGGTAAATCGAGTTATTCTGAACAGAAAAGGTATTTACTATTTTGAAAAAATCGCAATAGTTATTGAAATATGAATTAATAAATGTAAGCCAATGAGTGCGCGGGGAGCGATAATCGGACTCTATAGGCGTGCACAATTATCAGCTCTATTCCTCGCTCGCCGCTGCTCGCTGCGTACCCCCGAATAGCGCCCGATCGCAAGAAACTGAGTCGTTCCGCGCTTGTTTGGTTACTCCGCCTCTCGTTACTAAGACATTACATGAGAGAAGCTATTTTTTTTTTATCTGATAATTGTGCATGCCTATAGAGTCCGATCATCGCTCTTCGCGCCTTCAGTGGTTCACATTTATTAATTCATATCTCAATAAATATTGCGAATTTTGCAAAATGGTATATAACTTTTCTGTTCAGAATGACCCGATCTACCTACACACGTCGGCTTTATAGTTCGTTGTCAGACACCCTGTATATCAAATGTTGCTAGTAATCTAAGCTGCTTATAGCTTTCAGAAGACTTACAAGTTTACTTAAAAGTTTGTTTGCTAGTAAGATAATGAGCCAAAATTGGCGTTTTTGGTTATATTTACTATTATTTTGTCGTCAAAGTAAATTGGTTTCTTGCAATATAATTTACACCACATCTGTTATCTTTTATCTATAATATGAATTTATTACGGCACAATTTTTTTCTAAACACACACATAAATACCATATTATAAATTAGTTGTATAAATTGATACTACTTATAAATGTATGAAATATAAGTTTATTTGAATTAAAATAGTATGAAATAAACAATTTCATGAGATAAGTAACATGCCAAAGTGCGTGACTACGTTCTTGTCTAACAAAAATCTTATTTATATTCAATTTAATGATTTATAATATGGTACTTATGTATATAAAAAACGTAGCGTATATGAAATATGAATTAAAGTTTACTCTGATATTATAGCTATTCAATAGTTTTTTGTATTAAGCGTACAACAAAGTACGTACTTTTCGAACTCTTTTGATGAAATAACATTATTTTCTTTCGATAAAACTCATCTAACGGTGATTCTCAAAAGTATTGAAAATTACTTGAAGAATTCTCATAATTGCTACACTCTTGTAGTGCTATACTAATTAATTTATTTTATTATAAAATTAAACTTTCATATGTGAAATACATGAATAGTTCATGTGTGCTAGTGTGTGTGCTCTGTCTTTAGTTTTCGATGCAGCCGCGCCAAGTTTTTTTACATTAAATATTTTATATTTTAAAAACTTTTACATGGGTTTTTGAATTTTCACACAAAGCGAAATCTATATGATTCGACATAGTTTAAGGTTGTCCACGCAAGGCGAGGTCATTTCTTACATCGATGAGTGCTTTATATATAAAGTACACTGATGACATAATATTTTAAGCTTTCTATTGTTTTGGAATATTTCATATTTTATCA
>NW_018023941.1:5066-6614 GCF_002006095.1 Pseudomyrmex gracilis | reverse complement strand
CTCCTCGGCCAGGAGTCGAACCTGGAATCTCCGGCTTTCCGTGCCATCGCCTTCCCTGTTAGGCCACCGAGGCACTTGGAGTTAGTCTCGCAATAATTATACATATATCGAAGATGGACTGATAATGTTGTTAACGCTAATTTTTCAGCCAGCGTAAATGACAAGTAAAATTCGTTACATGTATATAGTATATATATATATGTACACGCACAGTTTCTGCACAAACATCCTGCAATTGGCTCGTATGGCCTTATATATTTCTTGTTGACAATTTCAACGAGCCTTTAAGTCTTTATTGTTTTTCATATTTTATATTTTAGAAAGTATAAACAACTTACAAATATAATATTTTATATTTTGCAACAATGTATAAATGTACAAGATTTTACTTGGCGCTACTTATTGATATCATTTCTTTTGTAGAATAGATTTTGTAGAGAAAGATTTTTATATTAATATGTTTTCTAGAGATATACAAGTTGCGCATGTACTTGGCGCTTTTTTTTTTACCTTTTTTGAAAAGGTATTTTGTTCGGGATATCACATATTTTTGTGGAATATGTTTTCGACAAATACTTCTTTCAACACAATACAATGTATTTCTACATAATAACAATAACATATATAACAAAATAATACATATAACAAAGTGTTNAAAGTACTTTTATTAAAAAACTTTTTTTCTGTGAATTCTAATCATATTCGGGAAGAAATTTTTTGCTATTGTTTTTATCTGACGCAAAAGTATTAATACGGTTAAGAGACTTCCATGAAAAAAACTTAAAATTTTATATTAATACTTTGTTAAACAATGGTTATCCTCTTGATTTTATTTTTTATAATTTACCTCTAGAATTAGGAGATTGATTTCGTCAAAGCTAAAATCAAACTATCTTGAGAACGTTCGTACGGAGGACGGCAGTAATTATAAAAAAATTGTTGTGTTTTCCTTATATCAAACATTTATCTGAGTGTGTGAAAAGAGCATTTCATAACACAGACGTTTTGACTGGTTACAGATGCTTCAACAGGTTAAATTTAATTAGAGTCCACAAAGATGATACTTCTCAGCTTTCTAATACTAATGTGATTTATAAAATTGATTGCACAGATTGTTGTGCGTCCTATGTTGGTCAGACCAAGAGACAAATAAAAACTAGAATAAAAAAACATGTTACTGGTTATTGGTTACTCCAATAAATAGAATCAATTAGCAGAACAATAATGAGCCATGGCAGGATGTTGTACCGCAGAAAAAATTAAAAAATGTAATTGAGACGTTTTGACTTTAGTTTTTAAGTCCTTATCAATCTAAAATTATTTTCCAATTTAAAATTATATAAGTCTTTATCAATCTAAAATTCTATTTATTAGAGTTACCAAAAGGAGCCGAAGGTGGCACATCATTTATCACTTATTTACTATTTTAGTTGTTGGGACTGCACGTAAATTCAAAGCAGGTTTTAATAATTTACCGTTTTGTACCGTCTTGAACTAATACTAAATTTAATCAAATTTTGCATTTAAAATATTGCGAAAAAAACTCCT
>NW_018023941.1:2425-4036 GCF_002006095.1 Pseudomyrmex gracilis | reverse complement strand
CTATGCTGTCTGAGATAAGAAAAAGAATACAACATAAAAAAAGACGCGCAATACATAGAGAGTGTTATAATTATTTTAGAGTCACTTTACACGAGTTACAATTGACAACAGAAGTCAAACCAAAAATATTTAAATATATTAATTAAATAAATATATTTATTTATATATATAAGTAAACAATTAAATATATGTACATATGTATACTGTGTATAAAAGTACCTATCCGCGAAAAATCTTAAAAACTAAGCATGTTACAAAGAAGTGTTTCAGATAAAATGGTAGAGTTTTAAAGGGGATCTATTTACTAATTTTATCAGTTTAAATGACATTCCCAAGATCAGGACAAGGTCACCTTGAGTATTTTTAAATGGACCACTGTACTTTTTATTGCAAATTCTTAAAGCTTAATTTTTTCAAGACACTATAATAGTTTATTTTAATTAAGTACTTTTTGACGTATGAGGGTTGAATTAGAGTATCGCCGGTATTAACATTATTTATTGACGTTATCATTCATTTCAAATGTTGCTTTATCTAAAATAACTATGTTGAAAATAGGAAATTAAGTTCTTTGTCAATTCTCTGCATTATTTGCTCACAAAATTTGTTTTGATCAAAATCATCTTTGTAGAAAAAGTTCCGGCGCGGTATTCTAATATTCAACTTTCATAACAAAAACTGCTTAATGAAAATAATCTTTATTATAATGGTTTGGAAAGCTCTTGAATTAAGCTATAAGAATCTGCAATTAAAAGTAGAGTGTTCCATTTAAAAAAATCAATGTGTTCTTGATTTGACCTTAGTGGCGCTTTCCAAAGTCATACTGATACAATTGATAAATAGATTCTTTTAAGCCCAACAACTTTTATCTGAAACCTTTTTTCATAAAATGTCTAGTTTTCAAAATGTTTTGCGATACTAATACTTGTTATCTACTGTGTATAAAAAATATAATGCCTTACAGAAGAATGTTTTTATTATTTAAACATAAATTTAATGTATAATTAAAACGGTGTTAATTATACAACTTATATGCATACATATATATAATATATGAATAGCAAGACTTGAGTAGATTACTTCAGTGCTTTTTTACATATTTGAGGATATACTTTGTCGAAAATAAGAAGTGGTTTTCGCTCTCGTTTTGAAATGGACGCCAACATTTTATTTACGACTGAATTTAGCAGAAGAATTTAGTCAAAACAAATGAACTGTATAGCAAGAATTATTTATTCTTTTGTGTGCTTGAGGAAATGATGTCACGGAAAATTGAGACTTTGCTCTCTTTTTGAAATAGATATTTATGTTTCATCATTATTTGACTTCAGAAACTGCATGAAATCAAGTAAATTGAACAGCAAGAATAGTGTGAACACATTCATGCCAAATTATAATTATCACTTCGTGATAATTATTCAACTGCACTTCGTCTTTAGTTTTCGGTGCAGCCACGCCAAGTTTTTTTACATTAAATATTTTTTATTTTGAAACATTCCACATGAGTTTTTGACATTTCACACAAATCGAAATCTATATGTATGATTCGACATAGTTTAAGATTTTCCACGCAAGGCGAAGTCATTTCTTACATCAATGAGTGTTTTATAT
>NW_018023941.1:0-1585 GCF_002006095.1 Pseudomyrmex gracilis | reverse complement strand
ATAAGTTATCACCCTTAAGTCGCTATTACGCAATATCACAGTTAGTTGCAAAATTAATAACTTGTAAACTAAAAGAGATAGAGAAAAACGGTTTGCGCCATAATCCTTAGCGCAACAACCTGCAAAATACCAGCCTAGTTTGAACTTTCTAACTTTAGTTATTAACAATCAATTGTTTAAATAATAAAAATTATCAAACTTTTACCACGTGGTATTTTGCAACTAACGAATAGGAACTGAGATGTAAAAACCATTTTGCTCTAATTTTTACCGTTCTCGAAATATTCAATTTGTTAACTTTCACTCTTTGTCATAAATCGCAGAGTAGCCGATTGAAGGTACTTGCAAAATTAGTTTCAACCTATCTCTTCTGGTTCTCGAAATATCCGCGATTTGCGAAAAGGACTATGTATCGTTAAATGTAGAATATTAAAATAAATCAAATGTGTATATTTGTTATTCATAAACTTTATTGTAAAATCGCGTTTTCGGGAACTTTCCAATCACCGAATTAACATAGGATAGTATCTATTAGTATATCTATTTTATATTTAATATTTTTTATTTTTTATTTAACAAAGTTAATAACCAGAGAGCACGCTCGATAATATTTTTTAATTTTTTTTATATTTGTATTATATATATATATTATTGTATTATATTATAAAACAGTTCTACCGCTATACTTGGCGCGGGACTATGGCTGCGTTCCGAGTTACACATATCCACGTATTTATCTAACACAGAGTACCTCGCGCAGCGCGCGCGCACTTCGTTTTGCGCATATACTTGGCGCGAGGCACTAACGTGCATCTTGTTGATATCTATTTGCCTGCTTTTCTTTTCTTTTCCTACATAGGAAACGTAGGAAAAGTTTATACGTAGTAAACTTCTTTATACGTAGCAAACATCTCTTCTCAAATTAAACGCTACAATAGACCTTGACTTGTGCACGAAATGTTGACACCTGGCGGCGACAAGAGGAAGAGCACGTTCTACACGTACGCACTCTGGTGGCTGACGAAAATCTGTGTCCAACGACGTGGACGAATTCTTAGAACCTAGTTTTTCGGCATTTCGGACTTTGTATCGAGAAATCGCAGTTGGAAAGGCACGGAGGAAAAAAACCGCAAAATACTTTTTTTTGTGCCTTGATCTCAACTTTCGATTGAGTCTACTACGAACTCGATCGGTTTAGCCGTTGTTGAGATCGGAAAATCTCGGAAAAGTTCTCGGCTAATTTTCGCGTATAAGAGGTACGGGGTACCTCGCGCAGCGCGCGCGCACTTCGTTTTGCGCATATACTTGGCGCGAGGCACTGCCGTGCCTCTTGATTTTGTATTTCGTATTTTGTATTTTGTATTTTGTATTTTATATTTTAAATTTTATATTTTATATTTATATATATATATTTGTTTAGGTGTTCTTTAGATTTATTTTTTTCATATTTATATACATATTTATTTATAGATGCATTTTAATTTCTTAAATATTTTTGTTTTGACTTCTGTTGTCAAGTGTACCTCGTGTAAAGTGACTCTAAAATAATTATAACACTCTCTATGTATTGCGCGTCTTTTTTTAT
>NW_018023940.1:0-9118 GCF_002006095.1 Pseudomyrmex gracilis | reverse complement strand
AGAGATCATACAGAAAAAGGTTGGTATCAGAAATGCTACACATAAAAAGTCAAGTCAGCGGACTTAATTTACAGTGCGACACAGAAAATTTAGATAATGCCTATTTACCGTTTGTCGATAAGACATTATACATTGATATGTTTCTCGTTAATTTTGAATTTTATCTTTATACACACGTTGTTTCCCAGTCGCATTTTCACCTTTGTAAAGTGTTGGTCGGGATGGCTAGTGTGGATATCCACGATCAACATTCAGCGACCTATTTTATCTAATATAATTTGTAAGTGACATTGTATATTATATTTTCTGCGATTTTTAATTATTTCTTTTTGTATATTTTTTTCATTATTTGTATCTTATTAATTGTTTTTATATGTTATTTATTGTAGAAATGCATATGAAAAGGACCTAATACAAGATCGAAAGCGTTCATGCTAATTTAATTGTTTAATAAACGGATTTAAATGTTTACACTCTAACAACAGTGTTATTGCTTCAACAGCCAAAATTTATTGTTCTTTAAATAATACAAAGTTTACGCGACACAAGCGGCCATTTACAAGGTGATTTACGCTTTCCATTCCAAATTACAGTAGAAAATTGGGTAAAAATAAAGGAAATTGTAACGGTTGCTGTGTACTGCAAGAGGTCGGATGTCTTCATAGTAGTAAACGTACCGTTGGTGCATGCCGTGGTGCACGAGATCTGTAATGTGATACTCTTGCCGATACACGTGCACGGTAACGTGTTTGCAGTGGCGCGAGTTCGACATGCCCTTATAGCAATAGACAGCAACCGACAGACATATGTATTACTGTCACACGATCAACTAGAAAAGTGTAAAAATGTTCAAGGCCATTACATCTGCGGTAGCGTAGTAACACTTTAAAAGGTACAGACAAATTCGCCATGCGAGATACAGGCATACGTACACGAACTAAACAACTATTCAAATTGTAGGACGACATATGAAACGTCCAACCACACTATTTGGATTCAGTCGCAACAAGAACGTAGATGGCTGTATTCTACGCTAGGCGAGCAGTTTGTAACCTTCAGGTGCGAAAAAGGACCTAGTAGAATGGAAACCTTAGCGGGGGTTGGAGAAGTAATACTGACGAATCAGTGTGGGTTTTCAACCAAAGATATTTTTGTCACCACTAAAACAGTAGTAGAACATGCGCAAATTAATACGTACTTACCACAGTTTAATATTACACTTACACAAACAAACGGAACCGTACCACAAAACATACCCGCATTTGACGAAGTAAAGTTACAAAATTTGACAAACACCAAAACACAATTGCAGACGATAAGTAATCAGATACAAAAAACTAGTAACGATTTCGATCAAGAGTTTTATAAACAACCATATTTTGTGTATCCCACGAGCAGAAGTGCGATAACAGTACTGTTAATAATAGCCGTTGTAATATATATCGTAATTAAAAGCAAAAGAACAACCGCGAAACAACAGCAGTGTTCACGACGGGTACATTTTGTCGTTGATGTAAGTAAACTACGACCTTCACAGATAAAACACAAGTGCGAAGGTCGAGGACCCCACGTTGAGGGGGTAGCGACCACACTTCTTTAAAAAATCAGTGTGTGGTGAGTGTAAGAAAAACCTCTCCTGTCAGTTTTTCTTTTCCAACAGGGGAAGGATGTTATAAGTCATGTATTAAGTTATGTATTAAGTTATGTATTAAGTTAATGTATTAAGTATTGCGTAATAAGCGGTATTGGTTAAATTCGGGGTTTGGTTACTGGGTTTAGTGTTACTTTAAACGGGGGACTGGAATCCAGCGCGGATGTTTAGTCAGCAGTCGCGAGGCGATATGCGACCGCGTGCACAAGGACGCACCGGTCGAAGGTCGCACGTGCAGCCGAAAAAATGCAATGGTTTGCATTGCACTTTTCGAAGGCCGGATGTCGCGTGGTTTTCCTCGGCCAATCACAGAGTGATTGACTCGAGGATATAAGCCAGTGTCCGGGCGGAAACGGTAGAATCGTCTAGAGTAGTGTCGCGGCCGGGGGCTCTGCCCGTCAGAGCATCGCTCGTAAGGACTTAAGATATCGCGAGTGAGTGGAAGTGTAACAAAAGCAGAATACGAAATAAACGAATTTATTGATAACGTAATAAATGTTGTAAAATAATAATAATTCTCCTCGGCGTCCCTCCCACGCAGCATCCTCGACCTCACGCGAGGTAACAGAAGACAAGAAGGGAGATGGGGGTGTATATAAAAAAGAGAGAGAGGTGTAAAGTATGGAGAGGGAGCTGGAGGATTGAAAGAAGAGGGAAGAGATATTAAAAATGGAGAGGGAGAAGATGAAAGAAAAAATGAGAGAGCTGGAGAAAAGGTTGGAAGAAAAAGAGGGAAGAGAGGAAAGGAAAAAGGAGGGGAAAAGAGAAGTAGAGGTAGGGAACAAATGGGAAGGAAGATTGAGAATGTTAGAAGAGAATATAGAGAGAAAAGAGAAGAAAGAGAGGAGGAGGAGGAATGTTATAATAAAAGGAGTTCCAAGGGAAAAAGGTAACAGGAGATGGGGAGTAGAAAAGTTTTGAAAGAGATAGGAGCGGAAGTGAAGATAAACGAAATGAGGGGGATAACTACAGGAAGGGAGGATAAAGGAGAAATGGTGTGGTTAAGGCTGGAAAGGGAGGAGAACAAGAAGCAAGTGTGGAATAAAAAGAAAAGATTAAAGGAGAGAAAAGTTTGGATCGAAGGGGATTTATCGTGGAAAGAGAGGGAGGTAAGAAGGAAATTAAGGGTAATTGCGGCGGGGGAGAGGAGGAAAGGGAAAAATGTCTGGGTGGAGGACGATAGGATAAAGATGGAGAGGGTTTGGTGGAGATGGGACGAGGAGAAAAGAAGATTGGTTAAAATAGTAAGAAGAGGGAAACAGGGAGAGAAGGGGAAGGAAGCGGAGGAAGGATCGGGTAAGGAAAGAAGATGTGGCTAGAAAAGTTAGGGAGGGAGAAGGGAGAAAAAAATGATGAAAGTGAGGAGGAAAAAAGGAAAGATGAGAGTGTGAAGGTGGTGTTTTGGAATGTGGCTGGGCTTAAGGGGAAAGATAAAAGTTTTTGGAGTGGGTTGAAGAGTTGGGATGTGATGATTCTGACGGAAACTTGGGTGGACAAAAAGAGGTGAGCAAAGATTGTTGGGAAACTACCGAAAAATTTTAGTTGGGAGGTACAGTAGGCGAGTAAAAAAAATAAGAAAGGTAGGACTTTGGAGGGGATGTTGCTGGGAGTAAAGAAGGAGCTGGAGGCAAGAGAGAAGAAGGGATGGGAAGGAAGGGATGAGATCATGGTGAGAAGAGTGAGGATAGGAGGAGAGTAGGGAAGGATCGCGGGGGTGTATATAAACGGGAGGATAGAGGAAAAATCAGAGGAGTTAAGAGAATGGATGGAGAGGAGGAATGAAAAAGTGAGGACAATAGTGGGGGGGATTTTAATGCAAGGACAGGGGAAAAAGGTGGAGAAATGAGGGGAGAAGGAGAGGAGGAGGAGAAAGGGAGTAGGAGGTTGAAGGATAAGAAAGTGAACGCGGAGGGAAGATTATTGTTGGAGAGGATTGAGGAACTGGGCTGGGTAATATGGAACGGGGACACAAAAGGAGACGAGGAGGGGGAATGGATTTACACGGGTGGAAGAGGGGAGTCAGTGATTGATTATGTGCTAGGGAAAGTAAGCACGAAAGAATATGTGAAGAAAATGGAAATAGGGGATAAAGTGGATTCGGATCATCATCCGGTGGTAATCTAGATTAAAAGTGGAAAAAGGGTGAGGACTGGAAGCAAAGAAAAGGACAGAAGAAGGATGGAATAAAAAGAATAATATAGACGGAGGAAGGAAAAAAAATGGATGGAGGAGATGCAGAAGGAGATGAAGGATGAGATAAGGGGAGATGAAGAGGAATGGGAGAGCATGAAAAAGAGAATAAGAACTGTGTTAGGAGAAAGGGAAGTAAGGAAAGTAGGGAGTGGAAGAAAGGGGTGATGGAATGAAGAATGTAAGGAGAAAAAGAAGAATGTAAGAAGAGAGTTAAGAAGGTGGAAGAAGGGAAGAAGATGTAAGGAGGAGTATAAGAAAAGAAAGAAAGAGTATAAGGCGTTGTGTAATAAAAAAAGGAAGAAAGAAAACAGAGTTTGGGAGGAGGTGGTAAAAAAAGCAAAAACGATGGGGCAGGTGTGGGAAGTGGTGAATAGGGAAAGAAGAAGGAAGAGAGAAGGGAGCAGTGAGATTAAGATAGGAGAGTGGGAGGATTATTTCAAGAAGCAGTTGGGAGGGGTAGACTGGAAAATTGTGAGAGAAGAAAGGGGAAAGAGGGAGGAGGGAGAGGAGAATATAGGAAGGGAGGAAATTATAAGGGCGATTGGAAAATTGAGGGTAGGAAAGGCACCAAGGGGAGATGGTATACCAGCAGAAGTGTGGAAGTTTGGAGGAAAAATAATGCAGGAATGGGTGTTGAATATATATAGGAGGATTTGAGCAGGAGAGGGGTGGATCGATGAGTAGAATGAGGGGATAGTAGTTCCAGTTCTGAAAAAAGGAGAGGGAAATAAAGTAGAGGAGTATAGGGGGGTGACATTGGCCGGGTCATTGTATAAAGTATATGCGGAGGTGTTAGCAGAAAGGTTAAGGGAGGAGGTGGAGGGAAAGAATTTAGTTCCGGAGAGCCAGGCGGGGTTCAGGAGAGGAAGGGGTACAATGGATAACATTTATGTGGTAAATTACCTGATTAGCAGAAATTTAAGTAGGGGAGGGTGGGTTGATTGCATTGTTTATAGATTTGATACGGTCAATAGGGAGACTTTACTAAGAGCGATAAGGGAGAAAGGGGTGAGAGAGGGATTAGTGGAAAGATGTGGAGACTTATATAGGGAGACGAGGAATAGGGTGGCGGCAGGGGGGGAGATGAGGAATGAATTTTGGACAGGTAGAAAGGTGAGGCAGGGATGCCCGCTGAGCCCGTATCTGTTCAATCTGTTGACGGCGGATATGGAGGACTATTTAGGTAGGAACGGATGAAGTGGGGTGAAGGTAGGGGGAAGAAGGGTTTATGTATTGGCGTATGCGGATGATTTGGTGCTGTCAGCGGAGGAGAAGGAAGGGATGAGGGAAATGATGAGAGGGATGGAGAAATATCTGGCGGGAAAGGGTTTGGAAGTCAACGTAAATAAATAAAAAATGATGAGGTGTAGGAGGAGAGGGGAAAGAGAGAAAAAGCTGGAATAGTGGTGGAAAGGGGAGAGATTGGAGGAGGTGAGAGAATTCAAATATTTAGGGTATGTGTTTCAGAGGAACGGAGGGAGGGAGGCGCAGATAAAAGATAGAGTGAGAAAAGGGGCGGCTATTATGAGTCAGGTGTGGGGGATTGGGAAGAGGAGGTTCGGTAGGGATTGGGATAGAAGGTTATGGTTGTTCGACGTATTGGTTTGATCAGTAGTTGGGTATGGGGTGAAGATATGGGAATGGAGAGAATGGGATATCTTGAAGAGGTTACAAAATAGATATATAAGGTGGTTATTGGGAGTAGATTGGAGGACTCCGGGGTATATCGTAAGGAAAGAAGTGCAGAAGGATTTATTAAAGGGAAGGGCGGAGCAAAGGGCCTGGAGATTTGAGGAAAGGATGGAAAGAGGAGAGGGTAGCGAAATAGCAAAGCTATGTTTAAAGGAGATTAGGAGCAGAGAGGGGGGCGGGGAGGGGTTGTCTAGGTGGAAGAATGACAGGATAAAATATTATGAGGAGAGAAGAGTAAGGATAGCGGAGATGGAGGGAAATAGAAAAGCAGGAGAATGGAGAGCTCAGCGGTTGATAGAGAAGGAGAGGAGGATACAGAGTGAGAAGAGATGGAAAAGGATTGAAAGTTCGAGGTACAATAGATGGTACGGAAGGATTAAGAAGGAATGAGTGCCGGGGTATTTAAAAGAGGTGTGGAGAGAAAGCAGATGTCAGAGAGTGGCTAGGTTTAGGTTGGGAAACAAGTTGAAAGAAGGTAGATACTGGGAAGGGGAAGAAAAAAGGGTGTGTAGAATGTGTGGATTAGTGGAGGAGGGTTGGAGACATGTGTGGAAGGATTGTGGGGTACGGGGAGCGGAAGGAAATTGGGAGGATATGATTAAAGTGATGCTGAGGGAGGAGGGGGAGGGTGTAGGATGATAAAGGAGGTTGGAGGAATATAGGAGAACGGAAAAAGAGGTAGGACAGGGGGAAGAAGAGGAGTGATTAGGAGGGAAGGGATGAAAGTTGAGTGAGTGGGAGTTGAGTGAATGGATGTGTGGAAAGAATTGTGTAATTGTATGGATGAGAGTGAAGAATGTATGGGAACCAATGGCGGAGTAGCTGGATAGAGTTGATTGCCGGAAGGGGAAATTTACATTGCGTAGAGTAGGGTAAAGCGAGTGCGTGTGTGTGTATGTAGGTATTATAGTTTTAAGTTAGTTGTAAGGTTAGTTGTAAGAGTAAGAGTAGATGTAAGAGTAGATGTAAGTTTTTTTTGTGTAAGGTATTGTATTCCCCTAAGGGGAATCAATAAACAATAATCTATCTATCTATCTATCTATGTCCAACTGTAAATATATGTGTTACGTCCTGGTCGGGATGTGGTGAAACGCAACAGTAAACGCGTCGTTTTCCATATCTCTCTTTACAGTGGACACGGAAGTCCCGCTGTAAAAGAGTCGAGAGAGTTTGTTTATATTCGTCGACAGGTCAAAGGTATACGCCGATTTTAGTCTGTCTAACGAACACTCGCTTGTTGGTCCCTTTTTAGGTCTGAGACGCAAATCTCATTTACCAAGAACGGGACCTAGCGATTTTAGCGAGGAAGTGAGAGTGTGTTGTACGGAGAGAAGAATAACAAAGAATAACTCTTTAGTTTGATTCTACACATTATAAAGTAGGTATATTTATTTAAAAAAAAAAACAAATCGAAATCTTAGCAAATTACTAACAGACAGATGTGTTGAAACTAACACACTGACGGAGCGCATAATCGTTTCGTACAAAGTAATCTATAAGCTAGGGTGCAAGTATGAGAGAGAGGGGGAATACGAGTTGTTTAGTGCAGGCAGCCTCTTTAATCTACGTTTACGCAACTTAAATCATCTTAGAAATGTATTTCCTTATGTCAGTTGACAAATTCAATTTTGTTTCATTTTTTAGGTTCCGATAGATTTGATGATAAGAATAAATTTGAATGTGTCATGGTTCTACGAGTGATATTCGGAAATAAGTAGGCTTTGTTTGTTTCCGTGACTTAAGGAGAAAAAAGAAATAGTTTGGACTCCACCCGAGACGGCTATACACCGCTGGTAGCTCTTCCGATAATTCGGACGCCTCCCGAGACGGCTATATACCGCGAATAGCTCTTCCGATAATTCGGACGCCACCTGAGACGGCTATATACCGCGAGTAGCCTTTCCGATTAAACCGAATTTTTGAGCGTGTCTATCTATTTGTTTATTTTAACTGTTTTTTCGATTTCTCCGAAAGTCAGTCACAAAATCAGACGTTAATTTCGCAAAAAGTAGAACCTCTGAATGAAAATAATTACAATGTGGACTTACTATTTACTGCGGACCAGTGATGTTGATTAATAAAAGGTTCTGGGCCATTGCGGCACAGTAGTTCACTCTGGGATCTCACTTTCTGCACTTACTGTCATTCACTCACTTCCTTAGAAAATTCGCTGTGGTACTTCTAAAATCTGCGGCTCTATCTGACTCCGATCCTGAGAGTCCCGGCTTTTATATACAATTTTAAGTAAGCGAGGACTTTTCCAATTGGAAAACTCAGTCCAGTTTTGCTGGTTCCTATTTGTTGATTAGTTGGTCGGGTAAACTTATGAGATTGCCAATCGGCGACGATCTCTCGTCTTGGTCGGCTTGTCCGATTTTCCGGAGAAGGAAAAAGGGAGAGTGTTGTTTTTTCGATCACGCCACATAGACTCTTTGCTATTTGTTTATAATAAAATTGTTCGTGGCGCCGGAGTTTCTATTTGCGCCGGCTGCTTTAAATTTCATAAGCGGTGTTCTTCTTGACCCGGAGATATCTGAGTTTGTTTGGAAAAGCAATAAATTCTTCTTGCTTGTTATCAAGAGAAAAGAATTTTTTGGTTATTACTAGGTGCGGTTTATCCTTTCGGGCGCCAATATGATTTCCGTTTGCTTTCCTATCGTTTCGGAATCTAATTGTCGAAACGATAGGAGATCCGTTCGAGTTATCTATTGCTTTTCGTTATTTGTTTATTATATGTCGGCGCGTTGCGTTGCAAGAAAAAGAGGACTGTGGAGTCTTCAGGACGTAACATATGTATATATCTACAAATATCAGTAGAAACTGGAACAGCATGTGGCTGTAAACGTGTTTTTTCAAAATTTAAAAACAGCATCTGTGAAGTGTTTCTTGCACACTCGATGGCTATTGTACAAACTAGTAGACTCCTTAGTATATAAATCTTGTCTATTGCATGCTGTTATCCATAATTTGCATCTGTAATATATATCATAACATAAGTCTCATTTTATAACATAATATACAAACACATAATATACACTTATTAATATTGCTAATTTATAATATCTAATAAAAACGTACTTTTCTGGAAATCGGAATAAAGTTTTTCTTTCGGAAATTGGAATAAAGTTTCCTTAACTCCTAGTTTTTCGCTGCTCACTCTATCACAATCTTTAAAGGCACACCGATATCCACTTCTGTTGCTCATTTTGTTTTTGCACAATTAATAATATTTTTAACCAATGGAAATTCGACCTTATAGCCTAGTCCACGGATGGAAGTGGTGTAAAAAATGTTAAACGTATTATTACGGGACATTTCGATCGTTTTTAATTTTTGATCATCATCAGCCAACTTGAAAAAAATTATTTACATTAATAATAAATATCATAAAATTGACAAAGGATAAAGAAGTAATACAATCATAAATACAAGATATATAAGTACACACCTTTATAAAATTCAAACAGACAAAAACAGCTGTTACATGTCAACAACGTGAGAAGAGTCGCTAACCGACAAACAGAGTAGACAATTCTATTATCGGTGTTTCTACCAGTGTTGCTAGATCGGGCCGGCCAGCAC
>NW_018023939.1:9319-13659 GCF_002006095.1 Pseudomyrmex gracilis | reverse complement strand
CTAAAACTATCCAGATCTTCCACCATTGGTAAATCACCTACGTTAAAATCAGTGCTTTGGGAGTCGAAGTTCGGGAGTAAAGTTACCAGTACCACCATTTTGTTGTAACTAACATTGTCATTAATTACACTTTAAATTTTTATTACATTGATTAGTGACTTAGAAATTATAATTAGGTATTTAAGAATTAATTACTTCAAGGATAACAGCGTATTCCTTTTGGTTAGTTCATATTAATAAAAGTGATTGCGACCTCCAGTTTGAAGTAAGAATTTTAATTATAAAAAGGATTATAATTTATAGGTCTGGTTGACTTGTTCTATTTTACATGATTCGAGTTTAGATCGGCGAGAGCTTGATCGGTTTTTATCTATTTAAAAATTAATTAATTTTGGACGAAAGAACTTAATTATTTAAATTTGTTTGTGTTTAAATAAATAATTTTGGCAGAGTTAGTGCATTAAATTTAGAATTTAATTATGTATACATTTCTTAAATAAATACTAATGTTATCTATGAGTTCGTTTTTTTTGTAATGTAGTATCACTTTTTTTGATAATTATTTATGTAAGTTTATTTATTGCCCTCTTTACACTTATGAAGCGTAAAGTTTTAGCATATATTCAAGATCGGAAAGGTCTTAATATAGTTGGTTACGGAGGATTCCTACAACCTTTTTGTGTTGGTTTAATGCTTTTGTGAAAAAAGTTGTTTGTAGGTGTCACATCTGAGTATTACTTATATTATTTAAGTTTTTTAATATTATTTATATTCATCATATTAATATTGTGGATAGTATTACTAATATTACTTATTTATACTAATTTATATTGTTTAAAGTATTTAATTTTATTAATAGTTGTATTTATAAGTTCGGGAAGGTACATTGTTTTGTTTCTAGGATGATNTTCCAATTCGACTTATTCAATAATGAGAAAGTTAGGTTCAGTTTCAAAAATGATATCGTATGAAGGTAGATTCATTTTAAGTATATTAGTAGTGAAATTTTATTATAGTTTTACCCATGGCTTTAGTCTTTTTTATTAGTATTTTAGCTGAGTTAAACCGAAGCTCTATAGATTTTATTGAAAGTGAATCTGAGTTAATATCAGGATTTAATGTGGAATATTTTAGTTCAGGATTTCCATTAACTTTTTGGCAGAGTATGAAATAAATATTCTTGTGAGGGTTGTATTTACTTTATTATTTACTTTATTATTTAGGTCTTTGTTATTTAGAGATACAATATTAGTTATAGAATGTTTTGTTAGTTCATTAATTTTGGTTTTTCAAGGTCTACTTCCCCGTATACGGTATAATGAATTAATGTAATTGTGTTAGTCAGTTATTTTGCCTTTAATTTTAATGTATCTTCTACTTGCTGTTGATATTGCAAGTTTTTTAATAGTTATAGCTTAATTTTATAAAATTAAGTTTTAATAAATTAATAAAAAATTAAAATTTCTTTAATATGTTTTCAGATCATAGACTTGTTCAAGTTCATGAACTTAAATTTTAAATATATATGTGTCTCAAAAATTTCTAATTAGTGAAAATAATATTAGTATTAAAAGGTACAAAATACGTGTAATTTGTCAAAGAGTTCCAAACCGTCTTTCAATGGATTGGGCTCCCACTTATGTTAGGAAAATAAATGAATTAATTAGAGTTTAAAATGTTAATTGGTTTGGAAGGTACAAAATTGTAGTAGTTAAATTACATTTATATATTGGTAAGGTGGACAGAATTAAGATCGAGGGTATCCAGAGGTAGAATTCAGCTTAATTTATTCGGGATAGACCGTAGGATAGCATAAGCAAATAGATAGTATCATTCAGGCTATATGTGTGGATGAGGGTTACTATTGGATTGGCAGTGGGGAATTTATCTGAGTCAGTAANTACATAAGAATAATGTATAATAATAGTGGTAAAAATTACTATTATTACTATAAAACCGTATACGTCTTGAATAATAAAATATTTATGGAAAGGAAAGTTTCATAATTCTTGGAAACTTCTAAAGAGTTTGATGATCCTGATTCATAAATTAATATTAAGTAAATTCTTTTCATTATTAAAATGATAAATGGAAGAATAAAATTGAGGGAATAAAATCTATTTAATGTGCAATTTATAATTAAGAATTTACCTCAAACTTATATGACAATATTAGTTACAATATATGGAATTGGTGGTACTAAATTTGTAATTACAGTTGTTCCTTAAAAAGATATTTCCCCTCATGGTAAACATATCCTAGAAATGCTGTTGCTATTGATAATAATAAGATGGGAACGCTTGACATTCAGGTATTTAGTAAGTTGAATGAGGTAAAGGAGAAGTTTTGTAACATGTTTATGAACATACAAAGGAAAAATATAGTTGTTCCATTGATATGAATGTTCCATTGATATATGAATTGATATAAAATATCCATCTATTATTTACTTTTTGTATGATGTGAATAATTCTACTAAAGGCTATGGATGTTCTTGTGCAGTAATGTATAGATAGAAAGAATCCACTAATAAGTTGAANTCCTACAAATAATCCAAGTAGGGATTTAAAATTTCATATGAGATATTAATAAGTGTTAACACGTTTAAAATAGATGACTTGATATTTTTAATTATACTTTTATTTATAAGTAATTTTACGTAGATTAATAAATTTAATTAAGATAATTTTAATGATTGAGAATATAGATAGAATAAGCAGAATTATGGAAATGGCTGATATTGAATTGAAGGAGTAAGTATAAATTAATTTAATATTGCGAAATATATCAGAATAAAGTTGAGTAGATATGTTTATTTCTATAGATTTAGTTATAGAGTGAGTTACTTTTCCAAAATTTATAAGTAATATATATGAAAAAAAAAATATAATAGCTATTAAAATGGCTTTTTTACTAAGTATAACATTGATTTTTTATTTGAAATAAGTCTTGAGAAGTATAGAAAGATAATAAAGACTTCTCTAATTATAATTAAAAATATAATAATTGAGTATAAAATAGATTTTTTAAGTATGGATGAGTTTCTACAAATTATTAATGAGTACAAGACTAATAGGAAGATAAGATGAGTCGAATAAAAGGTATTTTATATCAGAAAAATCATTGGTGTAATTATGAAAGCATATATTAAAGGCACATTTACTTTTAATTTGTGTATACTTTAGTTGTTTGTATCCTATAATTATTACTTTAAAAAAAAATTTTCAATTACGAATATCAATTTTAAGGATTAAAGGTGTAAACATTTAGTTTTTTGTTTTTTATTTTTGTTGGTAGGTTAAAAATTACTTATTTAGTTATTATTAATTTTTACAAATTGTAGTTTTTTTTCAAACTATAAATTTTTACTTAAAAGTTTTAAAATACATTTTACGTGATATGTTATAATTCTTTTTTTTAATAATTTTAATTGTTTCTTTTATTATGTTAATAGTGTTTTATAAATATATATTAATTGTTTTGTTACTGATTGAGCTTGTAGTATTAAATATAATTTTGATTATAGGTTTAGAACTTTTATCTATGGATTTGGATTTTTATTTAATTTAGTATGTAGTGTTTAGTATGTTGTGTGAAAGAGGTTTAGGTATATCAATGTTGGTTTTAATTGTACGATATTATAGAAATGCTATATTATTTTACAATATATTTTATATATTATATATTTTATATATTTTATATATTATTTTATAAATTTATCAAAGTTTTATAATAAAAGTAATTTTATTATTCATGTTTTTAACACAATTAAGTTTAAACTTTTCTATAGGTAGGTTTTATTCGTTATTATGTTTTTTAAGAGTTTTAAGTATGTTAATATCTTATAAGTTTGGATCAAATAAAGTAAGTTACTATAGATTTAATTATATTATGTTGGATAAAAGATCTTATTCATTAATTATAATAACTTTGTGAACTTTTGAGAGTAATATATTTGAGTTCAAAAAATAATGTTAATTTAAATTTTAAGGTTGTTATTTTCTTACTAATGCTTTTAATCCTTCTAATGTATTTTACAATAAATAATTTAATGTTAATATATTTATTTTTTGAGTTGAGCCTCTTTCAACATACTCCATAATTGTGTATTGGAGATCTAGTCCTTAGCGATTAAAAGCTTCTTTTTAGTTGTTGGTTTATATGTTGTCAATTTTTTTACTTTTACTATATTATATGTATGTTCTTATTCGTGAAAATATGATTTTTGCATTTTTCATTTATGAAGTTTTAAGACGTAAGGTTTTTGGTTGATAAAATTATTTCAGTATTACAGGAGCTTTTTTAGTATAATTTTTTATTTATATTTTCCATTTTTGGTT
>NW_018023939.1:0-3269 GCF_002006095.1 Pseudomyrmex gracilis | reverse complement strand
TAGAAATGCATGCTAGTTTTAAGTCATTAATGTTTTTGTGTGCTGGATCTATAATTTATTTAATATCAAATAATCAAGATATTTGTTTCTATGGAAAAATAAATAAATTTATTCCGATTGTTATAATAAGATTTTATATTTCTAGAATTTTTTTATGTGGAGGTTTTTAGTCGACTTTTATTCTAAAGATTTAATTAAAGATGAGTGAAAATAAGCCTAGAAGAAGAATGCAAAAAATTAAACTTCAGTTATAATAGAAAGAATCATATCTAGTTGCAATCCATTATACACTCATAAAGTAGAAAAGCCTTAGTATGTGGACTCACGGGTTACATCACGTCATNATTGTACAATCATTACAGATGATTGTACAAAGAATTGATAATAAGACTAATGTTTTAATTTTATCAAATTATGCCGCCATGGAAATTAAGTTTTTTAAAATTCTTAATAAGGAAAGAATTCTAAGTCAGAATTGGTCATGGTCTCTGTGAAACTAAATGGTAGAGTTGATTATTTATCATACAATTCTTTCAAGTAAAGAACAGAGATTGAATAAAATACAGTTATTGAATAAAAGAAATATACTTGTAGCATAAAAAAGTATGATGTTAGAAAAAAAATATTGGATAACACCTTTGAATGCCTTAAAAATGAAGAAAAGGATTAAGGTACTTACTATATATATTCGTGATGGAATTAGTCAAAATCTTAGTCAAATTATTGAAATAAAAATTATTATTCTTATTCAGGTTAACGCAACTGAGTTAGATGTTGAAGGTTCAAATACTCTAAATAGATTTGTTATCATTAATATAAATTTGATTAAATTTTATGGGCATTGAGAGTAAATGTAAAATATGCTAGTTTAGTATAAATAAAATCATTTATATTAAAGAAACTTCAAAAGAAAATTGTTTTCTTGTTGGTGGGCTAATTATACTAGAGAATTGCATTGATAAAATTAATAAGTAGAATAAAAATATGTTTAAGCATACTACAGATATTCAAAGTAAACGTCCTATCTGTGGTATATAAGAATATTAAAACCTAATATTTTTAAATTGACACTTTAATGTTTTTAGAACCTAATTCTTACTTATAGTAATTGTTATTTTATTATGGATTGATTTAAAAATTCAAAACTTACAATTTTAGCTATTTAATGAATTAAATATAATATATGGTCTAAATCAATTATGGGTTTGATAGAACTCATAATTAATTTAGACCATATATTATATTTAATATATGGTCTAATAGTATAAAACTGTGGTTGATCTCGCAGATTTCTGAGCATTGTCCAAAAATTAATCTAGGTCGATTTATTCAGATTATTGTTTGATTTAATCGGCCTGGGATAAAATTTACTTTGATTCTTAGGGATGGAACAGTTCATGAGCGAATTACATCTGTAGATGTGGGTCATAATCGAATAAGGTATTTCAAAAAAATAATGCAGCGGTTGTCAACATCTAATAGGTGAAAAGAGAATGTTTTTGTTTGATATAAACGAATCAAATTCTATGTTTATAATTTCAGAATATTTGTATGATCAGAATCATTAGTGACCTAGAACTTTAATGGTTATGTTGTTTATTACTATTTTATTTTTAAGATATAGAGGTTTAATGAATGGAATAACAATAAAACTTAGTGTAATTATAAGAAGAGACAATATCGTTTATAAGATTTAAATAATGTTTCCTTTTAAAAAAAATTGATTAGAACGATTATTGTATCAGAATGATAATATAATTAGAAACCTTAATGTTGTAATAAAAGTTAAACCTATTATTGTGAAGTCATAGAAAAAGATGATTATATCGTAGATATGAGTAATAGAATTTTGAAGACCTATAATTCGTGTATTAATTTTTAATAAAAATTTAGATTTTATATATGGTATTTAACACCGTGGCACTTATTCTGCTAAATTAATTTATTGAAGAAATTCATTGTAACTATAAAACATAAGAGAATAGGATTGCAGTCGTTTAATACATGAATTTTGGTGGAATATAGAAATAATTTTTTGTGTGGATGCTAAAGATTCTCAAATGCAAGCAAATAAAATTAGTCTTATAATTGAAATAAGTAAACATATTAATGAAATAATAATTCATGAAACAAATGTCTCATAGTAATCTCTGTATTGGCAAGATATTCTTCTAAGTCCTAAAAAATGTTGAAAAAAGAGGTTACATTGACACCAGTAAATATTTTTAAAATTAAATATTTAATAAAAAATTATTTAGAGCGTAACCAGTAATAAGAAGGAATCAGTGAATGAATCCTGCAATAATTGAAAATTACAGCTTCTATTGATTGGACATAATGGAAACGAGTTACAACGTAGTATGTGTCATGTAATATAATATCAATTGAATTTAATAGTATAATACCATATAATTCTTCTATGGTAAATATAAATACACACACAAATCCCAAAGATCAAAAAAGAGTGGAGTTTATTTATTTTATTTTCGTGCAAAGTATTAATTCATTTAAAGTCTTTAATTCCTGTAGAAACAGCAATGATCATTGTCGCTGAGATGAAATAAGATCGTCAACATCTATTGCTATTGTAAATATATGATGGGCTTATACAATGAATCCTAGGAATTTATTTGCTATTATTGCAGAAATAGTTCTTAAAAATCCTAATGTTTTTTTTTTACTTTTTTCACTTGTAATAATATGAGAGATTATTCCAAATCCTAGTAAGATTAAAATATAAACTTCTGGATGTCCAAAAAATCTGAATAAATGTTGGTATAGGATTGCATCTCCTCCTCATGAAAGGTACTTAAGTATTGATCTTTTGAAAGCATAGTTATTGCACTAGCTAGCACAGGTAGTGATAACACAAGCAAAATAGCTGTAATTAAGATAAATCAGACTATTAAAAGAGTTTTGTCTATGGAAAAATTTTTATGAGTTATATTAATGATTGTTGAGATGAAGTTAATAGCTTCTATAATTGAAAAAATTTCTGCACTATGTAGAGAAAAAATTGCTAAATCTACTGACGCATCTCTGTGGAAAATATTTGAGGATAAAGGAGGATATACTGTTCAACCAGTTCCAACATCTGATCTAATAAATCTTCTTAAAGTAAGGAGTATACTAATAGAAAAAGCGATGGCACGAAAAGTTAGAGTTTTCAGGTTCGACTCCTGGCCAAGGAGTTTTTTTCGCAATATAAATTTACTTTCAATTATGGTGGTATTTGGTATTTCTCATATACGAGATGCAAGTATAGCATC
>NW_018023938.1:12298-14637 GCF_002006095.1 Pseudomyrmex gracilis | reverse complement strand
ATTAGTATATATTAATATTAATATTATCATATATTAGTTTATTAGTATATATTATATATTAGTAGTAGTATTATCAGTTTTATCTCAAAGTGCCAAAAAGAATAAGTGCGCTCCTAAGTTCTGAATAATGATGATCATAACATGCGTGCGTAAAGGCCGGGCGATCACGGGCGTTCGCGGGCGCCCGTGCCCGTTTTCAGCGTTTTGCCGACCCCTGCAGTAGCGGACAAAACTTGAAGACAATGAATTGTAATTTAGATTATAAACATGTTACATGAATATTTTTATTTCATTTGGATTGCGATTTTTGAATAACAATATGTCCACCTATATGTTTGACCTTCTTGACTTCGAAGCGTCGGTTATCAAATGTAAATAATATTGAAGTTTCGGCAGGTAGTTTTCTGTGACCGTTTGTAAACAGCGGACATAAGTTTAAGACGATCAGTCTAAAAATGATTGTAATGAAATTCTTTGAATATTTTGATTCAAAAATTTCAAAATCAGGGTTTAGTTTATTTTTTGTCGCTTAAACCTTATCTACTCAACAGCAAAGTATGGGTAAATCGAAGAATTTACCCAAACAATAATGGTTTTCAGATTCTTGTTTCTATTACTTAGTTGCAAAATACCACGTTCTTAAAAGTTAATAATTTTAATTATTTAAACAATTGATTGTTAATATAAATTCTAGGGACTTGAAGTCACACTGGTATTTAACAGTTTTTTACGCTGATTTCAACGGTGAAAACCGTTTTTTCCTCTCTCTTGTGGTTTTTGTTATAGTAATTTTGCAACTTACGTAATAATATGTGGTTCGGACTTAAGCTAAGTGAAACGTGGCTACCGGTAATAGGAACACGATGGTAACTCGTGCGGGTCGATAACTTGCTCGGAAGTACGATTTTTAGCAAGTGTTTACTTACCGACCGTGGTAAATGTTTAAGCATGGTAAAACGATGGTACTGGTAATAGTACCGACTTTATAACTTGAAAAAAACGGTAACTATTAGTGTAACCGGTTACCGGCACGAGTTACCTATTAACTTTGCGTCTTACGGCTTATTTCACTGTACGTTTCACACCTACCTTACACTTCTAGTTTACGGTCAGCACTTAAGGTAGTGTTTCAAAGGAATTTTCTCTCGACCAATCAGATCGTTTTCGTCGTTTTTAAACAAGTTCCCGAAGAGACTTCAGGAAAAGACTTTCGCGACGGTACTCGCAAGGTTTCAGAGAGTTAGGAAACGCAACAAAACTATTGACCAATCAAAACGCGTTTTACCGAACCGATTAATCAACTAGATTTCTTTTACTTTTTTCAGTGGTTTAAAACATGAATTTCAAGAGAAGGCTAACTCGGCGTAAGTGCTGCGTGCCTTGTCAACTCGTACGACAAGTTTTTGCACTTTAGCCAATTTAAGTTGTTTGTCACCAAGCAATCAGCCAATCAGACGTTTTCACTGATTTTGACCGACTTCCTGGGCGAATTTTGAAGAAAGAAACAGTGGACGTGACTTGTGAGAGTCCGGAGACTTAGAATTGACAGAAAACTGTTTCGACCAATCAAACGATTTTACGAGTTTTTAACCGATTTCCGGCTGATTTTTAGGAAAAGAACTATGGGAGATGACTTACAAGGACCCGACGAGTCGGAATCCACGACAAAACGACTGACCAATCAGATTGCGAGTTACTAGGAAACTGACAATCAAAGCTTGGCGCGGTGAAAAACAGCTTAATAGTACGCGTAGAGGACTGCGAGCTTGTACATACGTGAAAAACAGTTGCACGAACCTGGTTAACATAAGATTATGTGAAATACGTAATTTTAAGAATAACATTTGCAATACGCAACTTAAAGTGTCGTTACTAACTTGGTACAATTATATAGCAGTATGTGAACATAATATAGTGCATGCGATTATAATATAAAGTATGTGATTACAACATAGTTGTATGTGGTTATAATATATGTAATTACAATATAGTGTATGTGAGTATAGTATGATGGTTTTTGTCGTAGTGTAACGTCATTGCGGACGACGGTTGTCGTCGTAGTTTAACGTCATTTCGGACGACGGTTGTCGTCGTAGTTTAACGTCATTGCGGACGACAGTTGTCGTCGTAGTTTAACGTCATTGCGGACGAGATGGAGGTAACAATGTCGGGACGTGACAGTATTTTTAATGGTAGACTAGTTGGCCCTTTCTTCATTGAAGGCAATTTGACAGCACAGGTATATACGGGTGACACTCTATTGACCACAGTACGATTCGACACCGCTCGATTCGACACAGATTTATTCGACACCAAATTATTCGACACCGTACGATTCG
>NW_018023938.1:8658-11888 GCF_002006095.1 Pseudomyrmex gracilis | reverse complement strand
CGAATCGTACGGTGTCGAATAATTTGGTGTCGAATAAATCTGTGTCGAATCGAGCGGTGTCGAATCGTACTGTGGTCAAACGGAACCCGCCCGGTATATACAGTCATGCTTTGCGAGCAAATTGTTCGCGCTATTTGAGACATAGCTGGTGGAAATATGGATGAACTTTATTTCCAACAGGATGGAGCTTTACCTCATTATGGTGTCATTGTCCGTCAATATTTGAATGAGGTCTTTCACAATAGGTGGATAGGGCGAAGGGGTCATTTAGTGGCCACCTCGGTCTCCGGATTTGACCCCATGTGACTTTTCTTTGTAGGATTACTTGAAAAGTAAAGTTTATGCCACCAAGCCTCAATTTCCACTGGTTTGTACATTATGGCCATGAGTGAAAATAAACAATTTAAATATCTTGCGAACCGGAAAAGTTACCCAAAACCGGTTGTATAATTCTTTATTCTATTACTAAGATGCAAAATACCACGTAATAAAAAGTTGATAAATTTAATTATTTAAACAATCGTTGGTTACCAACAATAGTTAAACGAAACACACTGGTATTGTGCAGTTTTTTACGCTGGAGACAATGGTGCAAACCGTTTTTTTGTATCTCTTTTAGTTTCTAAAATCCTAATTTTGCAACTTACGGGTTGCCGCCTGGTTCTGATTTGAGTTACTAAACTGATGACTAACGGTAACAGAAACATGATGATAACTCATGCGGGTTGATAAATTACTCGGAAACTTGGTTTTTGGCAATTGTTAATTTACCGACCGTGGCAAACGTGTAAGTATGGTACAATGATGGTATTGGTAATATTACCAACTCTGGTATTTGAAAGGAACGGTAGGTATTAGTAGAACCCGTTACCGGCATGAGTTATCTCTTANCTTTGTGTCTTACGGCTTATTTTACTGTACTCGCATCTATTCAAAGTTTACATGCTATGGTCATGAAGCGCAAAGCCTAAAGGCGGTGTTTTTAAGTAAGACTCTTTTGACCAATCAGAACACCTTTTGATTTCTAACCGGGTTTTTGAAGTGATTTTTGAACGAGACTTAACGGGTGGTATTTACACGAGTTTAAGGAGCTAAAAGAAGTAATAAAGCAACTGACCAATCAAATCGTTTCTCGATTTTTTGACCTTTTTCCTGAACGTACTTTCGAGAAAGATTTAGTGGACCCTACTTGCAAGCGTTTAGAAAGTCTAAAAATTGCAACAAAATTATTGACCAATCAAACACGTTTTACTACACTGGTTAATCAGTAAGATTTCTTTTTTTTCTTTCAATGGTTTAAAACATGAATTTCAAGAGAAGGCTAACTTGGCGTAGTTGCTACGTGCTGTGTCAATTAGTACGGCAAGTTTTTGCACTTTAGCCAATCAGGTTGTTTGTCACCAGGCAGTCAGCCAATTATATGGTTTTATTCATTGTGATCAATTTCCTGAACGAATTGTGAAGGAGGCGCCAGTTGTTTCGACTTGTAGGCGTCTAAAGACTTAGAATTGACAAAACACTGTCTTGACCAATCAGATGATGTTACAGGTTTTTAACCAACTTCTCGGCCGATTTGTAGAAAAAGAATTACGGGAGATGACTTACAAGGACTTGACAAGTCAGAATCCACGATAAAATCATTGACCAATCAGATTGGTTGGTACTAGGAAGACGACCAATCAAATTTTGTCAGAGTTTACAACAGGTAAATTTTACTTGTAAGCTAACAAAACGTGTAGTATACGTTAAAAGCAGTTATATGAACATAATGAATGCAAAACAACAGTGAAAACGACACTTGCAAAATTGGTAGGTACAAAAACGCGATTCGAAGTAGTAAATGCTTAAGTTAAGGTGATGAAACAGTGTTTTGGACCGTAGTTTAACGTCTTTGCGGACGCTTGACAATGGGAAATACTACTGACAATACATGGTAATAAAATAAGATAAGAAGTGAAAAAAGAGAATAAAAAGAAAAAGGTAAATCGGGTCAACCGGGGCTCACCATCTCTACGGACGTGACACTTTATCTCAGCTCCCGGTCATATCTTTATCCTCCGGCCCGGTAAAGCCTCAGGAATGACCAAAAAGGGAGGGCGTACGTGCGGCAGGTGTAAACGGCCGCAAGACCGTGACCCGGCTTCTGGAACGTAACATATTAGGTAGATTCTGGCTTCGCACGCGTCAGTCCTGTACTTAAGACAAGAGAGGTGCGTCACGAGCGCACGCTTGTTGTCTCCTTCCATTCCGTAGACAAGAATGGTGCTCACGAGAGCTCGCTTGTCGTTTCCTTTTGTTCTGTAGACAAGAAAAGTGCTAACGAGTGCACGCTTGTCATTTCCTTTTATGCTGTCGACAATAAAGGTGCTCACGAGTGCACGCTTGTTGTTCCCTTTCGTTCCGTAGACAAGAAAGGTGCACAAGTGCACCTTTGTCACCTTCTTTCAAGATATCAGAGTGATAGAGGTGCGACTTGATTGCATGGTTATTCTGTGTATCTGTTCCTAAAAGACACACCATCCAGTTACTCCAGCCCGCCAGAGAAAATGTCGCACGCGTCGGGGAAGCAGAAACTATCAGTTCAGAAATTTATTAAGGAATTACGCGCGTGATGGATAATTCGATCCGTTATACTTAGAGACAACCAACACCCGGTCGACAAACACGGAAGGACGCGACGTGAACAGACTTCCGCGTTCAACAAATACAGAAGAACATTTTGATAGGTCCTTTCCGTGCGTTACTTATAACAAGTATAACAAACATAGAGAATCATCGCATTATTATTAGACCAAGGTGGAAGGTAATACAACTCAGCAACCCAAGGTTGGTGTACTCGGCAACAATTCCGCCATCAGAGTTAAAGTATATACAGAGACAAGACGAAAGATGTTGTATTCAGAAAAAAGAACTAAGAATAAGTAATTTCGCTATTTTGGAGAATACATAAGTCGGTAATTCTCTCGGTAACTAAGTCTGTAAGTACATCGGTAATAAAGTAGCGGTCGGTAATCCAAGAGACAGTCGGAAACTGACGGTAATCAGGCAACTGTCTATAATTGTCGGTAACTGTCGGTAATCACACAACAGTCGGTAATTGTTGATAATTAAACCTCAGTCCGTAACGGTCAATAACACAGCCACACAAAAAAAAATTTCTTTGGCCTGGGGATCAGACCATGTTTATTATATGTTTTTGGGGTCGCTGAATCCGAATCCGAGGTCCATTA
>NW_018023938.1:0-1578 GCF_002006095.1 Pseudomyrmex gracilis | reverse complement strand
AAAAAACCGCAGAAAAACATAACAGGTGTTACGTCCCAGAGACCGGGTCACGGTCCTGCGGCCGTTTACACCTACCGGACGTACGTCCTTTTTTTTTGGTCAACCCTGAAAGTTTACCGGAGCGGAGGATGAAGATATGACCGGGAGCTGGGGTAGGGTCGTCTGTTCCGGATTAAATCGAAGGGCCGTCAATTATGTATACCGTAAGGTCCTAGAGCGTATAAAAATCGTCGGTGTGTTCCGCGATAAAATCGATGTAAATCGATATATCGTTAAATTTCGCGAGCAACTGGCGCACAACACATCCGTCGACTGGGTCCCGATCGAGATACTGTGGCTTATCACGGCCTCGGGTATCAGGACGTCGTCCGTTTTGTGGGTACACCACGTACAGTAGATATTGTTGTCTAACAAGTTAAGATAGGCCTGTGCCCCCAGCCGGCATCGGCCAAGGTTGTACTTCTGCAAAAAATCAAACGCTTCCGTCAACTCGATATACTCGCCGGGTTTACTAAGAGGTGGCGATCGTCCGATGCACATAGGTGGGCCTATGTGTGCTAAATGTACATTGCTGGTTACTGTTTTTCGCACGAGACTTTTGTTGACGGCGCCCGATTAGACTGATGCTCGTGAATTAATTTCCGAGTTGGGTACAACACTTCGCGTCGCTTTTCCACGTACACCCAAAACCGTGGATCCGTCGGGAAAACCGTAGCCTGGTGAACAGTCCTACCGCGGGTAATCGGAATCAAACTCTATGTGGGTCGCGTGATCGTAATCCGCCCCGTAAACCTGTCATTACCAATAATTTGCGGGATCCGGGTAACGGCGCGTTCCAATGTATTTGTCGTGCGAGGTTTCGCGGCGCGTCCTTCCGTACTGGTCACATGGGCACGGGTAGTGTCAAGTACCGCGGAGTAGAAAAACTTAGTGCGCGCGTAGGCTCTTGGAAGGGCCCACAGGTGGTGCCCCTGCCCCTACGTTGGGTCCGCCGCCTCCTTTGCGGAGCCGGGACCTTTGGCTGATAAGAGCTTAGGAATAGATACAACAAAGAAGCGTGCAATCTTTATTGCACCGTTCTCACCGTAGTACCCAGGACCAGGTAGTCATAAGTGTGCACTCGTGTGCACCTACCTCGTACTTTTAGAATGACAGGAAATGACGAGTGTGCACTCGTGTGCAGCCTTTCTCGTCTACGGAACAATGGGTAATGACGAGTGTGCACTTGTGTGCACCTCCCTCGTCACCGGAATAACAGGAAATGACGAGTGTGCACTCGTGTGCCCCTTCTTTATTATCGGAGTAACAGGAAATGACGAGTGTGCACTCGTGTGCACCTTCATCGTTTTTTGAGATGAAGTGATGTAGGGTGAGCAGTGATAACCAACAATAATCAAAATAATGCAAAATCACCTAAATGTTACACCAGTGTGCGAGGTGCAAAAGGAGAATTATTATTATTATTATTATTATGTAATCTAACCATCAAACAGACCCGAAGTCAGATTCGATTTGTACACGCAAAGTTATCCTAAATGAGGACGCACAAAAAACCTATTCTAGGTCTAAAATATTCTA
>NW_018023937.1:6582-9185 GCF_002006095.1 Pseudomyrmex gracilis | reverse complement strand
GACCCCCAACTCCTGGAGAGGGTCGTGTCGACCCTCTTCCCGGATGGGAGAGGCGACTGGCCCTCCCAGGAGCCGGAGTTGGGCCACCCTGTCGAGTGGTCCAACGACCTGGGGGTCACAGAGGAGGAGCTAAACCGGGCCATCCGTCGGATGACAAGCAAGAATACTGCGCCCGGTCCCGACGGAGTGCCCGGTAAANTACTGGGCTTCGCCTTCGGACGGGATAGTCCCTTGGGAGAGCGCCTCAGGCACATCTTCACAGAGTGCCTGAGGACAGGCTGGTTCCCCCCAAGTTGGAAACAGGCCAACCTGGTCCTGCTCCAAAAGGGTGGGCGACCCGCGGACTCACCATCCGCGTACCGGCCGATCTGTCTGCTCGATGAGGCGGGCAAGCTCTTGGAGCGCGTTGTCGCCCATCGCCTCATCGAGCACCTGTCACGGGTAGGCCCCGACCTGGCCGATTGCCAGTTTGGTTTCCGGGGGGGACGTTCCACCGTAGACGCGGTGATGCGTCTGCGGTCCCTCACGGAGGTATCGGTCAGGAAGGGGAAGGGAGTTATGGCTGTATCACTCGATATATCAAATGCCTTTAACTCCCTCCCCTGGGATTCTATAGGGCGGGCTCTANAACATCACAGAGTCCCGCCCTACATGAGTAGTCTCCTCGGGGACTACTTCCGTGGCAGGGAGATTCGGTTTTCGAGCCGGTACGGATCGCCGCGTCNTAGGAAGATGTGCCGCGGGGTCCCACAGGGGTCGGTGCTCGGCCCCCTGCTGTGGGACCTTGGGTACGACGCGGTGATCCGGGCCGCACTCCCCCCGGCGGTATCAGTCGTCTGCTATGCAGACGACACATTGATAGTGGCCGCGGGGGAGGAGAAGAAATGGTGCAGGACCAGGCAGTTGGCCGAAGTGTATACGGCATGCGTTGTCGACCGCATAGAGAGGCTGGGCCTTAAGGTGGCCGTCCATAAGACTGAGGCGATGTATTTTGCAAATCGTCTTACTGGGCGGCCGAAGGAGGAAGATCTCAGTCTCTCTATAGGTGAGGCACGGATCGAGGTGAAGAATTCCATAAAGTACCTTGGACTTCACCTCGATCCGNGGTGGCGCTTCGACGTGCATTTTGCACGGTTGGCTCCCAAGGTTCGGCGGGTAACCAAAGCGCTCGCGCGAATACAACCGAACCTTGGGGGCCCAAGGTTTAAAATCCGGCGTCTCTACGCCAACATCGTTCACTCGGTGGCCCTTTACGGGGCACCGCTGTGGGCGGAAGCCGCTGCGGGGGCGGGGGCGCGGAGCGCGTTTCAACAGCTCCGCGCCTCACAGCGAGTNGCAGCCCTCCGCGTGATCAGCGGCTTCCGGACGGTGGCGTACGAGACGGCCGGTGTACTGGCGGGGATGCCTCCCTTGGCCCTCCTTGCTGGAAAGTACTCGGCGAGATACTCTCGCCGAGTCGAACTCCAGCAGGAGGGTCTCGCAGACANTGAACTGCGGGAGGCCCTCGCCGAGTCGGAGCGCCAAGCCCGACGACAACTGCTCCTGCAGTGGGAGCAACTCCTGGCTGAACCAACGGCAGACAGCCAGGAGGTCGTTCGGGCNGTCCGACCCCACCTGGAAAGGTGGCTGGACCGGGGGGTCGGACGCCTCACCTATCGCGTAACGCAGGTGCTCACCGGGCATGGTTGCTTCGGTGAGTACCTGTGTCGTATACGCCGCGAGTCGACAACGCGATGCCACGAGTGTGGGGCGGCCAGCGACTCGGCGGATCACACCGTGGAGCAATGTCCACGGTGGGATCAAGAACGCCGGGAGCTGGTCGCCCAAATTGGAGAGGACCTCTCCCTGAACGGGCTGTTGAAAGCCCTGTGTTCAGAGGAGAGGGAACAGTGGGAGGCTGTGGTCTCCTTCTGCTCCACGGTGATGGAGCAGAAGGAGACTGCAGAACGGGAGCGTGAGAGGCTCCCAGGGGGACTCCGGGGGCGGGCACGAGCGGGTGGGGGGCCACCCGTTTCCCGTGTCTAACCCCGGTTCCAGGGAACCTCGCCAAATTAGGGCCCCGTCTCCCATCTCTACCGGAAGGGAGAGGGGACTATCCGGGGTGGTGGGCGTTGGGAGGAGCCGGCTCCTCTCGTTAGCNCACCACCTCCGGCGACATTGCGCTTGTGGCAGAAGCGCGGAGGAAGGAAAAAGCGGCGGCCGTTAGTCCCTGGGGTGGTACCGTCCACCTCAGGGTGGTGGTGTGGTGTAGCCGCCGCTGGACCGTGGTGAGCCGGAGTGGGGGCTCCGACTCACCCTGCACGCGGTCGGAGACGGGGCGACGCTGCAGAGTGTGTCCTGCAGCGTCGCCAAATAAAGGTGATAATCACCGAAAGGTGAAGGGGAGAAGAGGAGTACAACTCCTCTCCTTCCAAGAAATAACGATGCCCCAGGGGGGGACCCGCGTGCATGCTGATAAGGTGATCCCGGGTCCCTTCCTACAATGGGCAGAGTGGACACACCCCTGGGGTTTTAGTGGGTAAACCCTCCTTCCGAGGAGGGGAGTCCCACATAACCCTTTACCTCCCCCAGGTAAGGGTATCCATAAAGGATTTCCCCAGGGT
>NW_018023937.1:0-6476 GCF_002006095.1 Pseudomyrmex gracilis | reverse complement strand
AAAAAAAAAAAAAAAAAAAAAAGGCTTGGTTAGGTTAGTCCACGATCAGTGACTTAATACAAAATACAAAGTATGAACTCCGGCCTGGGACAAACCGAGCCTGAACCGCCGAAAGAACCGACCGAGAGTCAAAAAAACGATGATCGCCGGCCACCCCTCGCCCAGTGCCAGCTCAAGCGCTCAACAACCGCCATAGCTCCCACACAAAAAGAAGACAAAAACCCCACTGACTTGTATCGACGCAAATACCGACCATTCTGTGAGACCAAGGCATAACCCAAAAACGGGGAGTCCTCAGACCGTGAGGCGTCAATAAAGACACAAATCGAGTCCGACAGTTCCTTGTGGAAGTGCCGTTGAAATCCTTTCTCGGCATCCAGCCCTCCTTTGAGAGACGCATTGGTATACAAATCGACTGCTGAGCACACAAACATTGGTTTGAGTCCGAAAGAGAAGCAGACTGGAACATTAGACGAATATAACGACGTGACCCACCGGCTTACTAACACAAAAGATTTTACTAACAAAAAAGACTTGACTCAGCTTGCCCGAGGGGAGGTAAGGGTCGAAGACTGGATCTTCTCCAGGAGTTTTCACAGAGAGTGACCCGACATCGTAGTCACACGAGACAGATAATTACAGCACAGGAAGCGAAAGCGCAGAAACAAAAGAGGCTCTCGCGTCTCCGCCAACACGAAATTTAGTGGAGTGGAGGTGAAATCTACGGCAAGCTGAAGGGCCCTTATCTGCAATCAATCAAGTCTAGAAACGAGTCTGCCTAAGAGATTTTGAAAGAGGAAACCCCCTTATTCTATTCGTGACCGTACTAAAGTCCCGTACAAGCAAGACATCAAGCGAGAATCATTACCCCACCAAGTTCAGCACAAGCACTTGAGTGTTTTCAGAGAGTTCGTGCATCGTCGTTCGACTCCCTGGACATGAGAAGTCCAGTCCAGATTGGACTGAAAAGTCAACCCTAGGAACCTGACCCTGGGACCCACGTGCCAAGCACAATGATTCTAAGGGCCCTACGTCTTTGCGATAATCTACCGGCCTCCCAACTAGACTCCACCAACTTTTTATCTTTGAAGCTGAAAACACACAACTGAGTTTTTGCTGCAGAAAGGTCAAGACCCAGCGGATCAAGGGTCCAAATAACGTTATTAACAGAGTCTTCCAGTAGCTTTAATCCGTCTATTGCGTTGGCAGAGGAAGTGTACAAGCAGACATCGTCTGCATATTGCAGCACTTTGCATCTCGCAGGGCAGACCACGTCAAGGCAAAGAACATAAATAATATAAAAAAAAGGGGACTGAGAACACTGCCCTGATGACGGCCTCCGTAAACCCAACGAACATCCTTAAAGTCTCCAAAACGGCAAACGACCTGGCGCTTCGAAACCAAGCTGTATATAAACTTGGCTGTGAGAGTAGGAATCCCCAGTTGGACAATCTTGTCCAGAAGAACGTCCGCAAGTACATTGTCGTAGGCCAACTGAACATCAAAGAAGGCCGCATAGACCGTCTTATTGTCTTGGAAACCTTTTATAATTTCAGTATACGAAAGAGAAAGGTTATCCGCGCAAAAGCGCTGTTTACGAAAGCCGAACTGGGAGTTCGAAAGTTTACGATAAAATTCTAGCCATCAGTTTAAGCGATTAACGATAATCCGTTCCATGGTTTTGCAAAAACAAGACGACAGAGAAATCAATCAAAATTTAATCTCATCCGGCTTTGGAATAAAGAAGACCAAGTAGCGGCGCCAGTCCAACGGAAAAACGCCACTCTGAAAGAAGGCATTGTACAAATTTAGAAGAGCAGCTTTGCCAAGCGGCGGTGAATTCTTAAGAACAAGGTAATTGATGTTGTCTAATCCAGGGCTGAACTTGGAGTTAATCTCCCCGCGAGGACCGCGTCCAACTCCACCATTAAAAAAGGAGAATCAAGAAAAGAGTCAAGACAATTATAATCAAAAGAAGGAGTGGGTGAGGAGACCCACGGTGAACACAAAAAGTCCACCTGAAACCGGACACGGTCCACCTTGTCGGACGAGTACGCTTTATCCGTTTCTGTTTGGTTCCATCGAGAGTCAAAACGTTTCATTGTAGACCAGACGTAAGTGGGGCTAGTATCTTTACGGAGGCCAGAACAGAACTTTCGAAAACTATCTTGTTTAGCTTTACGCAGCCCCCGACGGATGACGGTTACCTGACGTTTATATTCCAGGAAATCTTTATAGCGTTCAGAGAACTTAAAACGAGCCAGAGCAGCTTTGCGAAAGTGCAAGAGCTTCGCACAATCAGGCGTTCACCAAAAGCAAGACGGGCGAAAGATCGAAGAACCATGCCTCCGAGAGGAAGGCCTCCCGGGTGTCACGGCTTCCAAAGCCCCGACCACCAGCGAGACAAAGATTGTATATAAAACCTCCACATCAGGAATCTCGGACGAAAGACGCCGAACCTCCTCATTGACAAGTCTTTGAAAAGCTTTCCAGTCTGTGTAGACAGAGTAAGATCGCGTAGAGCGACGAAAGGATAGAGAAGTGTCAGGCCGGAGTTCCGAGCTGACAAAGATCGGGAAATAATCGCTTCCCCAAGAGTCATTGCCCACCCTCCACGAGAGCGGCCAGAGAACTGTGAGCAAAAGGTAAGTCGAGGACTGACGAAGAACGGTAAGAGTCGCTAAAGAAAGTAGGAGACTCATCGTTGAGCAAAACACAATCAGAATCATGAAGCGCATCCCACAGGGCATTGCCGGCAGGACACGAGCGAGAGGAAAGCCCCATCCCACATGGTGGGAGTTAAAGTCTCCTCCAAAGATGACCTTCCTGCCGTTGAACTGTGACAAAAAACAGAGCCACTCAGGGGAGGACAACGGTTCCGAGCCCGGAGGGCGGTAATAGACCACCAACACCAGTGGCTCGCCCCACAAGAAAACCTCCACGGCACTGTAAGCCTCTCTCTCTGATCGCTGTAAATTATAGGATGACACAAACACAAAACAGTTGGCCGCGGCGCGGCCCGCTCTGCGCTTACATTTGATTTTACACAAAAATAAAACAATAGAGTATGCGCTTTCGGCGCGCGTTACGCTAATTCGGCGGCAAACGCCTCGACATGCAAAACCGGTGCCCTACGAGGCGCCACGCAACAAAGAAATAGGTCACTCTCTCTAAATAACAAGAGATGCAAACCTACCGTTCTCCCTTTTTAATGTTAATTACACTGAGACACCATAAAGATGTCACAGTATATAGTAATTATCCATTGTCTTTTTTAATGAAGGGAAATGCTTGATGCATACCTTGATTCTTAAAAGAGAGCCAGGGTTATGCGGGACTCTCTCCAGCTGGAGGTATACCCGCTAAAACTCCTCAGTGGTTCTCCGTTGTCTTAGTGGGAGGGAGCCTGGGAAGTCTTGCGATTATTCCGTCACGACTCACCCTCAATATCTCGACAGTTGTTTGTCGAACCTACAGTATTTGTGGATCGCCAAAGACCACAATGACAATGCACTACATCTAGGAACACTACGTGGACTGGGTGCGGAAGAGCCCCTGCTTTTTTTCCCTGTAGTTTTCTACTCCATACCATACGGATATGTATCTTCTTTTTTTGTCAGAAGAAGGTTTATTTTCTCCTTGCTTCTCGTGCCGGTTGGTTCTATCGAGATGCCCTTTCGGCATCTTTCTTAGCAGACATCACTTGGAGGCAGAAGGTTCCGTTGCCTGCCAGTGTCTGCTGTCACGTAACATTTGTCTTACCACCGCAGGTGGTGACAAATTGTCTCCTATCATCCTTCGAAATGCGGCTGTCGCCTCTTCTCAGGAGGGACAATGCTCTAATGTGTGTTGCGCATCGTCGGCTTCATTCCCACAATGCTCGCATCCCGGTGAATCAGGCTTTCCGATCCGGTATATAATGATTATCATAACCTAATCTAACCTACTTACTTGTATATGATTTTATGATGTATAGATATAATATGTATGTGTATGTAAATATATAATATGTATGTGTATGTATTTATATATGTATGTACAATATGTATGCGTGTATGTATATGTATGTTATATGTTATGTATTATTATAATTTACTTACGCTTTTCTTTTAATGTACTTGCTTGAGTTTTTTCATCTGTAAAACGAAACTATGTACATTTTTCTGGTTATGAGAGCAAAGTTTGTGTATGTATGTTAAAATAATAAAATATTACTTACTCATATCTTCGTGATTTGGCAGCACGGCGGTATTTGTGGAAAATAACGATATAAATTTTGCCATTTGATATTGTAGAAGTATTATTTTGTCTTGCAGTCTTCGATTTTTTTTTTTAATATTTTGTTTTCTTCTGCCTCAATTTCAATATTTTGTATTTGTTCTTTCAAATCTTTATCTCTCATCAGCTTGTCCATCGGTACGTCCGTCGGCTGATTTTGTGCCATTTCTAAAAATATAAATATTATGTTTTGATAAATTATAATATAATAATACTAATAATAATTAATTTTGTTACGCAACGGACACCGCGTATGCGTCACGGGAGCCGAGTGAACCACGCGCGCTGAGTGCTTCTGTTGGTTGCCGAGCGACGCTGTTGTTGACGGAACTTGGAATTTGGAGCTGTCACAGGCACTCCGACGGTTTTGCGTTATCTTGTATTATTTTTATATTGTTGCGCTCGCGGCCGCGCTAAAACTTCGTCGCGAAACGCACTCGCCCGCGGAAACAAGAAAGTACGCGGCTTTCCGTCAAACACTCTTTATTATAGCTCAAAATTACAATCATAGAACAGCTCGTAATACGAATCGCCGAAACGCGTCGTGACAGATCCGCGGTCGCGATTCTTCTCCTCTTCTTTTCTTTTTCAACAAACCGTCGTCGCCCGGTAACCGACAGTCGCGCCGATCGCGCGCCGTTCACGCGGCTCCCGCGTAACAATATTATTCCAATGTAATAAAGAGCTTTTGTAAGAAGCCGCGTCTTTTCATTGTCACGGACGCGTGCGTGGATACCGGAGACTACCGGGAGGACATTATTCTATTGCAAAGGAGAGAGGACGAAAGGAAAGAGAGAGAGAGAGAGAGAGAGAGAGAGAGAGAGAGAGAAAGAGAGAGAGAGAGAGAGAGAGAAAGAGAAAGAGAGAGAGGCAAAAGCGGAGGCGTGAACGGATGGTAATATCAAGGTCACCGGGGGTACGTCGCTGCATGNAGAAAGAGAGAGAGAGAGAGAGAGAGAGAGAGAGGCAAAAGCGGAGGCGTGAACGGATGGTAATATCAAGGTCACCGGGGGTACGTCGCTGCATGAAACTTATTGCCAGGCCAGCCGCTTTTATACGGCTCAACGGCGGTCAGCGAGACAGCAGAACCAAACGAGAGAAACGGTGGAACGGACCGTCAGCGAGTCGGTTCTACGCCACACTCTTCTGCGCTACCACGATCCTGCTGCTGAATTTCTTACCTGCTAACTGCTTGCTTTGCTGCCGCTTGCTGTTAGCGGCGGTATTCTCACGCTGCGTTTCGCGCAATCAACTGCTGTTGTTAGTTACATAAGATCCTGCGAGCTTTCATATTTCACGGTCTGCCGATCCTATGTGACCGGCTGTTAGGTAGCTTATGGTTTTGGTATTCACGTTTTTAGATAAAATCTACGGTTGCCAGGTAGTTTTGCCTCTAACCACCAAGGATGTACTGTTTCTTGCTCTCAGAAACTCGACAGCTACTCAAGAATGTTCGGGATTCAATGAAACACACAAAATTCTTTTAAACTATCACAATGTGTATATTTTATATTTGTCTTAACAAACATATGATATTCAGTATACAGCAATACCGTTCGCACTCTACGCGTATTTAACACTGCGCGGTTTTACAAAAGTGAGCGTCGCGATTTTTTCTTTTCGCGCGGACTGTAACGCGATGTGTATTTTCCGAGCATCCGTAATCAACTGCCTTGTCCTTCGTCTCCGTTCGTAAGTTTGCCTTAAGGCACATTCAGTGTATCTAAGCTGTGTTCCGTTTTACGCATAAGCGCGTATTTATTTATACTATACGTGACGTGTACTATAGATAAATGCGCGCATATGCGTGAAACGGAACGCAGCCCTAGTGCTGCACCTCGGGTGTGTATAACTAAAGTGCCTAGGGCGGACTCGCCTTACTTATCTTGTGTCTTTGTGTCCTGTGACGCATGCCACTGTAATGTATGTGGACCGGCTCAGTGGTCTCGCGGCCTGAATGCAGGGGCTGCAAACTCGGAGATCTCGAGTTCGAATCCGCTTACCACCTAAGGATTTTTTTTCTGGGCCGGTCCCCTTCAACCGAGTTTAAGGTAAATGTCCCTATTTGTGACCATGACCCTATTTGTGACCACTCGCGGACTTTTATTATAATAATCAGAAATTTCAAGGAATTTATTCTTGAAAATAATATTTATTGTGTTTGGCAATTACTAAGCTACAGTATGATGTATAAATTC
>NW_018023936.1:11451-14758 GCF_002006095.1 Pseudomyrmex gracilis | reverse complement strand
TATTTCTTCAAATTTATACTCATGATTTTTAACAAATAATAACGGATTAAAATTAATCTATACCATAACTACTCATTGACTGTCAATCGCCTACTGTCGCCCCTTCATCGCTCGATGCTCCTCTATTGCCCTACTACGCTATTTCTCATTCCTACTACTTTTCTTGTCCGCCAATCACCGCGTCACTAAACAAGGATAGAGACTCGGGTGAAAGCATCTATCCTCGTCCGAAGTTTGACCATTCTTTCTGCACAGAAAAGATACGGGACGCGCAGTCTATTTCTTATATGTCTATGGCTGTTGTATGAAAAATCACCTTCAGTCGTTTGAGCAACAGTACCGTTTAGGTAGCAATAGTCAGATTGCGCAGAGATTGTTAAGTACGTGTTATAGCCTCGCAATTCTGCTACTTATCTAAGATTTCTTTATTGTCAGCGTATCTTGAGAAGAACAATTGGAACTCCCGTGCTTACCGCTCGGTAGAAGATACGCCCGGTGAGTTTATACTATTAACGGTGAGTTCATACTATTAACATACATACATATCTATCTCGGCGACTCTATTCTCGCGCGTTAATCTGCCTACATGACGCCGTATTATCGTAAATATATCGAATACTTCAAATGCCCGCAGGTGTTTTATTACTAANCTAAAGATTTTTTATTATTTTAGTTAATTGTTTTATATTTTTCAACAAACAAAATCGTAATCAATGGCTGTTGAAGCAAAACCACAGATGCTGATGTGTAATGTGGTTGAATCAATTTCTTGAACTTAATGTATAACGTTTTCGACCTTGTATTAGGTCTTTTTCAATACAAATCTACAATTAAAAACTTACAAATAATAATAAAAACTTGCAAAAATTGCAGAGGAAAGATATTAAGATAATAACGGACTTACAAATTGCTGTTAGAGTCGAAAACGTTATACACATTATACATTAAGTTTAGTAAATTGATTCAACCACGTTACACATCAGCATCTGTGATTTTGCTTCAACAGGGCAGTGTTTTTGCTGCCGCCGGGTTGCCGTGGATGCGTAGATTCTCTAAATACATATGTAATTTTTCTGCGTTCGTATAATTCGTCTAGAATATAAATAAAAGATAAATAAAAGAAACTCGCGTATATGTCTGTTTGTAATTTGAAATTTATAAATAATGTGTACGAGTCTCAACCGTGTAACATCAAGCTTCTAAATTCTGTAAAAGTTTCTGCAGTATTCGTTTTTATTGTAAGNTTTGTATTGCATTGTTTATATTGTAACGTTATATTTTTTAGAAATATATCTTCGCTAATTTATTGAGTACTACGAAACAATATTTAATTTTTATTTTATAATAAATGTCCTTGTTGCCGTTTAGATACATGATAAAGTTTGCTTTTTATTATTATACTATTATTTTTCTAACAATAGAATGTTTGATGGTTTTTTCCTAAAAATATAATGCAAATACGGAAAAAAATTAATTATTTGTAAATAAATATATTCAGTGTTTGATTTAAGATTAGGTTAGGATTTTTTTAAATATGATTTATTAAATCTAAAGTTTTCAATTGCTTAGAATTTTAAGGAAATATAATTTTTTCACGTAAGAAAAGAAACTGCACAAGTTGAGTAGATCTCAAATAATAATTTCCATTTCGTGAAAAGTTATCTTGTGCCGTTCTCCTTGAGAGAAAAAAAGGGGCCGATCCCGACCGGTCGTCTTTTGTAATCCATGTAACACAGCAGGTAGTATTGAATGCGTATGGAAATGGTCGAATCGTATATCGTATATTTGTGTGATGTTTTCAACATTTTCTAATATATTTTATATTTTATATTTTATATTTTATATTTTATATTTTATATTTTTCATAGTAGCATAACGCCACATTTGATTAGAAACATTTGTGGTATCATTAAATACTAGAAAAAATATGTTTCAGTATATGTTGTTAACTAGTACAAACAATCTTGTTATAAATGTGGAAAATTATAATTTATGTATTATATCATAGTTTCTATTTTTTTTAGAAATCTCGATTTTGTTTCCGTAACATCAGTCAGAAAAAAAAACAAATATTTTATAGATGTTACCCAGTGTTTGGACCAAGAAAGATCTTTTGCGTCGGCCTCCGTTAAATTTCGATCGTTGTTTTTTTATCCCTTACACAGCAGGCGGTGTACCACATTTCGAAATAATCAATTTGCATACATTATCTGAATTTTCACGGCGTTGTCTTCTGAAATCAGAGTNTATGAAAAATAAAAGACAAGATTGCATACTAGTTAAGAGAAAGTAACAGAAGCAGATGAATTATTCTTTATATTTTTTTATAAAACTTNTAATCTTGCAACGTGTATCGTCAAAATCCTAAAGGTTTTATAAGTGTCTGCAAGATATTGTACTTTGTTTCCTTTATATAGATATATATATATAAGTTCTGTATTGCATTTTTTATAGTATAGTAACGCTATAGTTTTTAAAAATATTTTTGCTCATTTATTGAGTAAATAGAAACATATTTCAATTAATATTTTATAGTACTTTAATTTATATTTTATAGTTACTTTATAGTGGAGTTTTTCACAGAGAACAGAAAGAGATCTAATCGACGTTGTTAAGCTGTCTTTATTTTCGCGGACGTCACACAGCCGGATCAGACTCGTAATTGTTACATTCAACGCGCAGTATTATTTCAAAACCAGTGGGAATTTCCTTATATCTATCAAGGTAAGACATGCGCAGTTGATTTGCTTATATTTTTCGTTTTGTCATGCGACATGTGAAAATTTACGAGAATTGTTAATCGATTTCAGAAGTTGAGTAGATTCAATAGCAAATCCGGAAGCTATATTTTGCAGGGGAAAGAAAGCTATTAGACAAAAATTTGAGACCCATAGTACAAACTCTCGAACTGTACAAAAGAGATCGTAACGTTTACAAAAAACGAGAAAATGATGCTGACCACGTGCCGCCGGCTCAGCCGATGTATCAGGTAAGCGGCGCCATCTTTTGTGTGAAATCAAAACAGGATATACTGGCTTCAAATCGAGAAGAGAAACCCTTTGACTATATAAGTATGGACTGCTAGTTTCCCCCACTTTTCCCATTTAAGCAATGTATAAGCAGCGTAGGTAACATAGATAAGAAATAGGCACCGCCTTTGGGCCAATAAGCGGGAAATTCAAATATAGTTCGAGAAAGTAAGTAAGGTAAAAAATGTAAATGTGAAACACAATTATTTGTACAAACAAATTTAATATAAGTTAAATAGAATTTGCCATAAATAATAATAATAATAATAATAATAATA
>NW_018023936.1:5331-7591 GCF_002006095.1 Pseudomyrmex gracilis | reverse complement strand
ATTATATTATTATATTAAATTATATATATATATCACAAAATCTCTTCTTTTCGAGGCACGTATCTAAAACAAATAAACTCAGCAACAAAAATAATTAGTAATATCATTATAATTAATTATTATAATTAAAATTATCCTACGTTCTTTAACCTTTTCAGTCCCTACCTACTGCGAGATCCCGCCAAAACTGTACATGTTGGTGCCCCTCATTTACGTGCATATATATGTACAGTACTGCATTCTTCTAGCAGCGCAGTGCGCATGCGCGAAAACGCGACTTCGCAACAACACTGCGCGCAGTCTATATATTATACGTCTATGGTTGACACAAGTCGACACAAAAGTCATTCTGTCTTCGTTCAGTATGCAGTGAGAAACAAAGACAGAATGACTCTTGTGTCGACTTGTGTCGATTGTGTCTCCTAAAAGGAAACCAGCCTAATCTGATTTTCATTTTCTAACCTCTCAATAGAAGGTTATCTTTGACGTGTTTTGATAATTGACATATACTGTTGTTGCCAAAATGGTGTTACTTGAAAATGAGACGGTAACTCGATAATTTGCCAGAAAATTATTTTCTCAGACATCGATTAACTGGTTATTTGTATTTGCAGTTCTTAGCAGAGTTAACCAAATTGTTTGATAAGTCGCGTCTTTCTGGTGCCGTGTCGCTAACAATAAAACGATGTGAGTATATTTGTCTTGTTTCATAATAAGAGATATTTTTTTATTCTTCTAAGGAGAAAAGTAAATTTTTAATTCTAAATTGTCATAAGTAATCTTTTTGTAAAATAAAAAAGAGATACTGAGTAAACTAATACCCTGGTAGGAAAACATTTACAAAATTATGTGACGAAATCTTGCACTTAAATTGTAACTTGCAATTATACAGATATATTTTTGGAAATAGATGTAAAAATATTGTTCGCAAACTTAGTTTCCAAATATTATTTTGGCAAAAGAATAACGATATGGCGAATCATCTTAGCAGTATATTTGCAAAATTAATTTCAAAACAAAATTGTCCAATAATTGAGAAAAAATTTCAGCTATGTGATGTTTAAAATATGTAGAGAGAGAAATATAATTGCATACAAAGAAATCAACTTAATTCATGTATATACTTAAGGAAATGCATAACGACTCTTTCGCAATTTTTGACAAATATTATTTACATTTTAGTTCGACAAAACTGTTGCGTTATAGCTAATCATCTTAGTACAATCATCGTAAAATCGTCGTTATTTATGATGCCATTTTTGTGCAATATTTTTACAATTTGCCTATTAGGGTACTAAAATATATAATTATTCTTAAGAAAAAAAGGATCTAATAAAAACATCTGAGTTGTTTGTGTAATAAAATTTTTTGTCTAGAGTCTCTTGTGTAAAAAATAACTGAGTTCTTTTCAGTTGATGGACATCATAAACCAGTACCTAGAAAAGGCAGGGCTTCTTTGCCAACTCCAACAGAGTATCTTTGCTTAGTTAGAGCAACGCTACGCAATAAAAAGATTTCTACTATTGTATGTATTCATCTCTGATTAAGAAATTGCAATGTACTGTAAGTAACTATTACAAAGGAAAGTTTTTAGATTCATTCCAAAGATGTAAACAAGTTCCAGCAAGCATATTGGAACTTATTAAAAACAAATATAAATGGATTGAAGAAGCTCAAGAAAACAAAATCAGCAAAACCAAAAGTTCACTGACTCATGAATAGATCACAGCGATTGTTTTTTTTTGTTATAACTTTTGTACTATGTTTGCTAGATATATAGTGACATTTTTGCTATAACAAAAAAATGTGTTTTGTGCAACATATGTATTTTGTATTGACTAGTGTACAAAAGATTAATACTGTTATAAAGTACACATATGCAACCACATTTCATGTGCATTCTTGTGAATTTATGCAAAGATAATAAAGCATTAAAAGCACACATTTACATTCAAGGCAAAAAAATCGAGTACAATATTTAATCTAAGAAATGAAATGAAATTTGGTTATTGGAGCCGTTTGCAGGATGTGCAGAAATATGCTTATATATATGTATATGTATGCATATATGTATATACGTATTTGAAATAAATTTTCAATTTTTTCCCCCCATATAGGATGCTAGATTTGCATCACATATATGAAGGACTCCGTATACCCCCCTAACTAATTTTAAAATATTGCAAAAAACTCCTTAGCCAGGAGTCGAACCTGGAATCTCCGGCTTTCCGGGCCGTCGCCTTCCCTGTTAAGAGCCGTC
>NW_018023936.1:0-5021 GCF_002006095.1 Pseudomyrmex gracilis | reverse complement strand
ACAGAAGAATAATCGATTGTGATTTGTCAGTTTCTTACTGTTACAGTCTAAAACTCTCCATTGTAGACGACCCTTTAGGCCACCGAGGCATTTGGAGTTTGTCTTGCAATACTTCGTACAGAAGGATGCACCATATCGTTCCGCTCCAAGAAAAGTTTTTCTCTGAAATTTCTCTTCTGGCTGCTTTTACTACCGCGCGCCGTACTCTTTCGATATCCGCTAGCGGCCCGAGATTGAAGGAAAACGACGCGCGATAGTAGGGACAGCCGGAAGAGAAATTTCCGAGAAATACTTCCCCTGGAGCGGAACGATATGGTGCACTCTTCTCACTGAACTCTATATACACTGGAATGCGCATCAAAGAAAATTCATGGCACAAATTGATCAGCGCCATTTTTGTTTGGCCTGGTATTTGAGCAAATCAGAAGCGCGTTTCACGCGCGGTCCCGCTATAATGTGGATGACGGAGATGAAAAAGTAACAAAATAGAAAAAGTTTCTTTAGGAGTTTGTAGTAAGAAATTTACGTAAAATTAATAAACAAAATTAACAAACAAATTAATAAACAAATATGTATAAAAGGACTTTTGCTCGTTAATACAATATAAGTATAAATTTGCTCATTAATACAATGTAAAAACCTACCGTTTTTAAAATAGTAAAAAAGGCACAAAGTACACGTGCGCTTGTTACAAAATATCATTGTATCTTCAAACAAAATGGTTTTATTTTAATTATTAAAAAAATGCAAATTAGAAAAACTTCAATCATTGCAAAAATTCATTCAACACACTTTCAATTATAAATACAATTCAATACAATTTAATACAATTTTATTTCAATTATAAAAAAATGCAATATTATTTCTATCTACAACATCCTAACCTAACGATTTTCATCCTACATTGTTAATACATGCAACCGATATATTTCACACCAAAATTCTTACCTATGAAATGAAATCCCCTTTCCACTTCTCTGCCCACACCCGGGCACACAACATCTCTTGTCGCTAACTTGTAGCGGGACCGCGCGTGGAACGCGCTTCTGATTTGCTCAAATATCAGGCCAAACAAAAATGGCGCTGCTCAATTTGCGCCACGTCTCGCTATACTTGTTAGATGGAGATGCGCATTCCAGTGTATATAGAGTTCAGTGATTCCTCTGTACATCTATCGAAGAGTAATCAGATAGTCTTAATAACGCTTTTTTCCGCCAGCGTAGATTTTTAAGAATTCTTCTAATTTCTTCTAATGAAGAATCTTCTTTATTATTATTAGTTCGTAAGATATTTAATATTTCTTAGTATATTTAATATTTATGAGTATAAAATTACAATGAGAAAGTTTTTATATTACTATTTTTATATATCAAATATTGAAGTAAAAAACGGCTTAAAAAATTACAACTAATTAAAACAGACCAAATTTGCGCCGATAGTCCATGGGTAATAGCAGAGAGAAGCCTGAGAGCGACCATGCCATTGTAGTTTCTTACGACGGTTTCAGCCGCTGGTTTTAGCCGTATTTCCACAAAAGTGGAACTTGAAGGCCGTTCTACATTAAACGCAAGTAACAAATCTCGTGGAATTGACCAATTGCAGAGTCAAATCAGCCAATCGACCAATGTGATTGATCAGTTCCACAAGATCTGCGACTTGAGTTTCATAGAGAACGGCCTTTGAGTTCCACTTTTGTGGAAATACGGCTAAAACCAGCGGCTGAAACCGTCGTAAGAAACTACAATAGCATGGCCGTTCTCAGGCTTCTCTCTGCTCTTGTGTCGACTTGTGTCGACTGTGTCTCCTAAAAGGAAAGCAGCCTCACTTGAGTTACAGAATCGACCCCCTGATCCCACCACAGACATTGATAGACAAAGAGAGAGTTACTGTTTAACAGAGAGAAGCCTGAGAGCGGCCATGCTATTGTAGTTTCTTACGACGGTTTCAACCGCTGGTTTTAGCCGTATTTCCACAAAAGTGGAACTCAAAGGCCGTTCTCTATGAAACTCAAGTCGCAGGTCTCGTGGAACTGATCAATCACGTTGGTCGATTGGCTGATTTGACTCTGCAATTGGTCAATTCCACGAGATCTGAGACCTGAGTTTAATGTAGAACGGCCTTTGAGTTCCACTTTTGTGGAAATACGGCTAAAACCAGCGGTTGAAACCGTCGTAAGAAACTACAATGGCATGGCCGCTCTCAGGCTTCTCTCTGCTGTTTAAAGTATGTTGTCTCTGTCAACCATAGAGACATCTTTTCAGCCAAACGTGCAGTATATCTATATATTCTACGTCTATGATTGGGAGCTTTTCAGCTACGTACAGACGGCGTCAAAAATTCGCGGAGTAGGCGCGGGGATCGGAGAGCAAGCGGGGCGCTTGCTCGTAGCGCCAGCGAGCGCCGTACAAACTAAATAGTAGCAATTGGTTGTTCGCAACCATGGAGATAAAGGAGGGAGCGTTGTCGAAAAAAAATGAAGCCTATGCAGCCATGTTTATATGGGCTACTAGTACTGCCATCTGTTAGAACTTTACAATACTTCGATAGAATAATGCCAAGAATGATATTTTAAGAAATCTAATAAACATATTTACTTAAAAAACTAACAACAAAAAACAAAATTTAATAAATATTAATTATAGATATTATATTATAGATATTTATAACATTTAATAAATATAAGTAAATAAATAAGTAAATGAAAAAAATTACTTATAAACATAATTTACTGTCCTGCAAATAATATTAATTTATTATAAAAATGTCTCTTGCTTACATTAATATTCTTATTATTCTGTTTTACAATAGAAAAAAATCTTGTCTGTACATATTTTATTATAATACTTTTAATTAAATTTATTCTATGACATGTTAAAAAGTTTTGATCACATGAATGTGTTATCAATTCTTCAAATATATTAATCATATTTAAAGTTAAAAGTACATTTTGTGTAATATAAGGAACGTAATATTTTGAACTAAAAGTTATATTATTTTTTTTTATAGCAAATCTGATAATCTTTTCTGTTTCAAGGCATATTTTTATCACGCTTTCTGAAGGACATGTTAAACTTCTACGATCTTTTATTTGTATAANTTTCTTTGATTTATTATTATCAATTAAGGCATTAACACAAATATCACACATGATGTATTTAATTAAATGTCTTACAATAAATCCAGCTATGTAACTTATGACTTCTATAGAATATTGATCTAAATTAAGAATATTATAAATTAATGCTGCAATATAAGGATGATCGTGTTCAACTGAAACTTGATTAATATACTTTTCAGTGTCAAATTCATAATTATCGATCATACGATCAATCATACAAGTTTTATTGATTAATTAATACATCCGTAACGCTTATGTTAACTATTAACTATAAATTTAAACCTATAGTATTAAATGTAATATAACGTGTAGATTGCGGAAGACTTATTTTAATTTAATTCTGTCTTACTTATCTCTCTTTCTTCTTCTTAATCCTCTCTTTATTAAAATTTTTCACACTTTCTTCCTGTCACTAACAAATTAATACGCATCAACGTCAAATAATACTACTCTTAATGTGTTGAAATAATACCACTCTCATCAAATAGATAGCAGCACTAGTAGCCCATATAAATATGGCTGAAGGTTGTTTGCATATATGTAATACTTCTATATGGCTAGTTGAGCTGTCAGCGCGGTTCCAACACTACGGTGCAGACAATGCTCTACTCTCTTTATTACTCTTTATCACTGTTCAATTTGTTCAAAAGCGCATGCGTGACATGTATCCATAATGCTTATATTGGCTGCGTTCCGATATTCACTGCCAGTACTGAAAATCTATAGCACATGTGACGTGAAGTATAACCTCGATATTTTAACGCTTGCGCATTACCAATTATTGAACACTCCTCCTACTCTTTCTTGGAGAGCCAATAAGCATCTATCTTCTGTCCTTCAGTGTTGGGACAAGTCCCGCTTATGGAAAACTTGCTCAACTAGCCATATAGGAGTATTACATATATGGTTGTTTGCATATATATAATACTTCTATATTGCTAGTACGGTGCCGACCTGAAGCTCAAATGTTACGGTGCAGACAATATAGTAGCCTCTCTCTCGCGCAAGGTCCAGCTGCTTTGTGCGCATGCGGTGAACATTCAAGCACGCTTGGGCATTTTTCTTTTTCGCGTTATTTCTGTCTCACTTTCCAAAGCTTTGTCTCGCTCGCACTCACTTGGTAGATGCGCCTGCGCATAATGGCGCTCGACTATCTTTGCCCATATTTGGACTTCGTGCGTCTCCCTTTCTCGGGCCTCGTGCCTCTCATTGCGAAGATACGCAACTAGCAATATATTAGTATTATATATATATGCTCGCGCCAAGTATATGCGCAAACGAAGTGCGCGCGCGCTGCGCAGAGGTACCCCGTGCCTCTTATACGCGAGATTTAGCCGAGAGACTTTTCGAGATTTTCCGATCTCATCAACGGCTAAACCGATTGAGTTCGTGGTAGACTCAATCGAAAGTTGAGATCGAGTCACGAAAAAAAGTATTTTGCGGTTTTTTTCGTCCGTGTTTTCTTAACGGAGTAAGTATGTCAATAAAAAAGCCAAAATCCCGAAAAATTAGGTTTAAGAAATGGTCATCGTCGGACAGTATAATGCGTGACTTCACCGCCAGAGCAAAACGTGCCTTTTCTCTTGTCGTCATTATGTGGCGACACTTTCGTGCACAAGTCAAGGTCTATCTGCAGCGTTCAATTTGAGAAAAGAATCAAGGGATATGGCAGTGCCTCGCGCCAAGTATATGCGCAAACAAAGTGCGCGCGTGCTGCGCGAGGTACCCCTGTGTTTGATTACTGCGCATAAGAAAAGAAAAGCAGGCAAAGTAGCGTAGGGATAGCCAGGGGGTCGTAACTCAGGGCGATGTCCCATTGAGCGGAAATATATAGCGGAACGGAATGTGCGGAACCAGCTCGACCAATCATAGCCATTCCGTTTTCTTTTCTTCGCTTTTTCTG
>NW_018023935.1:2327-9039 GCF_002006095.1 Pseudomyrmex gracilis | reverse complement strand
TGCGACTGATGAAGACTCCAGTAGGAGTAGAAACGTCTCGATTTAATTTTCGATATTTTTGTAATTAATTCTATATACATCGCTTTCACACCTTAATATCTTGTGGTTTAGCTCGTTATTTGACCTTCTCTATACTTTATGTTTGCTTATAAGTTACATTTCGGTGGAAATATGAATATACTACTGATTGTTATTGTTATTTATTTCTTTAATCTTTTTTTTACTTATTAATTTTGTTACATACAAAACAGAAACAATATTTTGAATAAAGAATATTTTAAATATTGTATTATTGTAGTTACAAAAATTTTAAATCTTTGTTTGTATTTTTTGTAAAAGTCTTTACATAAAATAAATAAAATCTAAAGAGTGAAGGCCAATAAGAACCTTGAACACAGATAACGCGCGGTGTGTATATCGTATATTCCAATAAATTCAACAAAGGTAATAGTAACGTTTCGACTCTAAATTGAGTCATCTTCAGACATAAAAGCCCTGTACAAAAAAGAAGAAAAAATCGAAGGAAATTTACAAACAATGAGAGAGATAAATGGTGGATAAAAATAACGGATAAATTATACTCACTGATCTTTGAATAAAACGCGGCACACAATTAACTTAAATGTAAACGAAATTAGTTACAAATTATACACTGTGATAAAAGATAAAATAAAAGTCAAGAATTAAAAGTAGAAGTCAGATTAAATGTCAAAATATGTGTATTGTATAAAAGTTAGTAAAAAACTGTGAACGTTGTAAGCAGGGTACGCGCCGTCAAAGTCAGATAAAAATGAGCAGGAGAGTGGGGGAACTACATAAAGGCGTCAATTGCGTGGCTAATGAAAGTTAAATCTTTATAAACTTATCAATTAAGGGCGCATACGCATTATCTAGTAAGTCTGTGTCACTCTGCAAGTTCAAGCTCATCTTCTGCTTCTTTATATAAAGCATCTCAGAGACCAGACGTCTGAAGACTGAATGTTCATTATCCAAAATAGCCACATTATCCCAGTCAAACTCATGAGCGAGATCAACTCTGTGGTCAGTAATGACCGATCTTTGAGAAGAAGAGCGACGAATGTGGGTCTTATGTTCTAAAATACGAGAACAGAGCAATCTTTTTGTTTGGCCAACATAAGAAGCCGAACAATCTTTACATTTAATTTGATAAACCACATCCGACTTCATGTTATGTGGCAAAGAATCCTTGTGAACTCTTATGAATCTCGACAAAGAATTTGATTTCGTAAATGCCAGACTCACGCTCTCATCAGATCTAACGAAGTTTGCCACTTTCCCAGAAATCGACCACATATGGAAAGATGAAATATTTTTTCACCCATCAGAGCCCGCTCCAAACGCCCCCTCATACCTACAGAACCACTAAAAAGATTCCTTAAACGCTTCTCAATTATCTCAAAAACCAACCTTAAGTCATAGCCGTTTTTTTGTAAGGTGTCAATAACAAAAAGAAGATTCTTTTCGTAAAATTTAGGATGCGAGAGCAAAAATGCTCTATTAACAAGATCAATGATAATGCCAATTTTTTGGCACAACGGGTGGTAAGAATGAAAATTTAAATAACGGCCTGAAAAGGTTGCTTTATGATATCAATCAGTAATTATGTGATTGTTGACAGTAATCAGAGAGACATCTAGGAAGCTCAAAGTGCTATTGACGGCAGTCTCAATAGTGAATTGCAGTCTGTGGTAATAGGAATTAAAAACAAGGGTCTCTTTGTGGCATGATTTTGGAATCGCCATAACTATGTCGTCATAATATGTCATCAACATTTCTTAGATAAAAAGGTGGAATAAAAGAAAGCTTAGAAAAAGAGAGCTTTTCAAGATCCTGCAGAGTAACATCAGCAATGAGCGGGTTCTGGGAGAGAGCGGGGAACCTATCGGAGCTCCAAACGTCGATTTATAAAATTTGTTATTAAAAGCAAAAACGGTCGAATTTAAAATGAGATGGATCGCAGCCAAAAACTCACTGAGAGATAAACAAGTTTGTTTAGAAATAAAGTGCCATCTTTTTGTAAGTCCACCAATAGCCAACTCGATCGGGACATTTGTAAAGAGAGAATCACGTCTAGCGATATCAAATCAAAACAGTTATCTAAATAAATCGGACAACTTCTCAACAAAAGAAAAACTATTGGTCACATGGCTAGGTACATCAGGGAGACTCTTGTGAATTATCCGACGTAAAAAAATCGCTAACCGATGGAGAAGGGTGTCGAAACAATTATTCTCAAAGGACAGTTCGGTTTATAGATCTTAAGTAGGCCATAAGCCCTCGGTAAAACAGGCTTTGTAAAATTCAAAAATTTATATTCATTGAAAGAAATGTAATCTTTATTCTTCCATCTATTTAAAAGCACGTGCAAGCTATCTAAGATCCTGTTGACCGGACTCTGTCTCAATTCAATTCATACATACGTATCTTCATCTTTTTTGGTTATATGAGCTTCTGTCCAACGCAACAGTCAAGTTTCCCTTATCTGCTCTAGTAATTAAAATATCTTTATTATTGCTAAGGAACGTAGTTGAGAAACAAGTTATTACGCGTGTAAAACAATCTAATGCATGCTTATTCGCGAATCTTTGTTAATTAAGATCTCGGTAACTATTGCAAATCTAGCAAAATGGTATAGGACTTATCGACTCAGTTTTACTTTTTCTACCTGCCTACGAGAGATGTCACACCAATTCTAAGACATCCTGTGTATATACAGGGTGTCCCAGAATTGGTTTAACATCTCTCGTAGGCAGATAGAAGGAATAAAACTGAGGTGAAAAGTCCTATACCATTTTGCTAGATTCGCAATAGTTACCGAGATTTTAATTAACAAAGATCCGCGAATAAGCGTGCATCGNGCTGTCTTACGCGCGTAGGACAGCCCGGCGCGCTTCACACAATTACATTTTAATATGTATACATGTTATAGTATATGCTGTTATATTAGCTCCTCCCATATGTCGCTATGGGTAACACCGTTAGCGCGCGAAGCGCGGCGGGCAGTCTTACGCGCGTAAGACAGCCCGATGCATGTTTATTCGCGGATCTTTGTTAATTAAAATCTCAGTAACTATTGCAAATCTAGCAAAATGGTATAGGACTTTTCACCTCAGTTTTATTCCTTCTACCTGCCTACGAGAGATGTTAAACCAATTCTGGGACACCCTGTATATATAATATGCATAAAATTCAAGTGTTTCAAGATAACGGCCATAAAGAGCCAGTGCAGGGTGTTATGCTTGAAATAATTAGACTCTTGTCAGTTTCGAAACGTTTTGACTATATTTTAAGTCCTTTTCAATCGATTCTATTAAAATTAACAAAACAATTAAATATTATAAACATATTCATTTTGTAATAATTAAACGATGCAATTAACAAGCAAAAACATAGACATACCTAAAATCATTAAACCCTCTTATAGAAATTTAAACCAGTTGTCTAAATTTATTAAAACACATAAAGATTTAGTTCCTTCAAATAAACAAAGAAATGTTGTTTATTGCATTTCATGTCAACAATGCAATTCATTCTATGTTGGTCAAACCAAACGTCAATTGAAAACCCGAATTAGTAAACATATAAATTGTGTCAAGAATGGACAAATTGATACATAGATTAGAGCAAAACACAGTGTTGAGACTGAACATAATTTTGATTGGAAGTCAGTTAGGATTTTAGACATTGAACAGAACTATTTTAATCGACAAACTTTTGAAATGTTATTTATTAAAAAACAAGAAAGTGGACTGAATTTAATGAGAGACACTGAGTCTTTACATGACACATACATCCCTGTTCTTGATAAAGTTCAATTTTAAAATGTAGAGGGTCTCTTGTTACTTGTTTTTGGTAGTCTGTTCTTTGATTCAGTATCGATCTGATATTTGTACAGTCATGTCCTGTACACGATACTCGTTAATATACTATGCTGATGGATAGATTGTTGACTACATTTATAATTTTACTTATTATTGTAATACATCATTCACTAAGTAATTAGGTATGTCTATGTTTTTGCTTGTTAATTGCATCGTTTAATTATTACAAAATGAATATGTTTATAAGATTCAATTGTTTTGTTAATTTTAATAGAATCGATTGGAAAGGACTTGAAATATAGTCGAAACGTTTCGAAACTGACAAGAGTCTAATTATTTCAAGCATGACATCCTGCACTGGCTCTTTATGGCCGTTATCTTGAATCACTTGAATTTTAAATGAGAGCCTGAGGTCACGCCTCTTTTCTTCACTTTATGCATAAAATTATGTTTAAATTTGAATACTTAATCGACAATAACTATGTAAATATTAAAATGACATCTATGTAAACTATTTTAGTATTTATATTTTTTACAATAATTAACCCGGGAGTAGTCACCTGGGGTGTTTTTTACACCCCAGCGTCGGAAAAATGAAGCTCACGTCACAGCAGTTTTTTTACAAATCGGAAATCCACACTTACCTTTCAATCAAACCTTCTGAGACATAATCTGCACAATAGAAAGTGTTTATGTCTTACACATTGATAGTACGAAGCTATTGAAACTTGCTGGGGTGTAAAAAACACCCCAAGTAACTGCTTGTGTAGACAAGTTCGAATATGGTAAGAGTATAAAGTATAAATATGAAATAATAATATGGGTTAAAAATAACATAAGATAACGTTATATACATTTATATTAGAATACATACATAAATAATAATATATATGTAGGATTATTTAGCGAAGAAGTGTATAATAAATAAATAAGTACAAGATATAAAAGTTTAAAGTATGACTTCACAATGAGGCGATATATTTCTATGTTAAGTTGTTACAAATGAATTAGTACTGGGTGTCTCACGCCGACTGACTACCGCGGCGAAACGTTTCGTCGAGGAAACCTTCGACTCGTCTTTTGAAAAATCCCTTCTCTTCTCGGCTTGTTAGCCNTTGATCGCAAGTNAAAANAATAATAAGTACATAACAATATACAGAGAAGGTTTNAACGCTGCTTAAAAGTCACACACACNAATAATAATATTTGTTGNTTGTCAAAACGACCGCTGTCTCGATAACAAACATCGTCAACGGTTTAACTCTTTCCGTTTGAGTCAATTTACGCAAATACGCTCGATACAAGTATATACATATATATTTTATTCCTACATATAGATATAAACAATTTATATAAACTAAGAAAACTAACTATTGAAGAAAAACAGATATGTAAAGATTTAGAAAATAACAAATAATAAATTGTTTTAAATTTTATACAAACTTTTGAGGATGAATCAATTATTCCTGTGTAAGAAACATGCAATATAATTGTTCAATCTATATAGAAGATAATTCTAACGAATAAATTATTTGCTAAAATCTAGTAGAAGCTAACACCTATACAGCTGTCTATAAATTAAAAAAAATTTTAAAACAAATTAAAAATGTGTTTAGAAGGGTGACCTCCGGTTCGAAATAGTGAATCCAAATGTTGTGTTTAAGTAATCGGCTTGTGCAAACCGTTGCTGGGTGTTTTGCAAAAATTGGTTTGAAATTAAAAAAGATTCTTGTTTACAAAACGTTTCGACTTCTTATTTTAGTCATCTTTAGTTGTACACTGTATAATAAGAATATAAAATTAATACGCAAACAATAAGCACTTAATTGAAAGTTTTCGATATGTCAAAAGAATATAATTTTCTAGCGGAAAATTAATAAAATATTATGATACATACGTAATAGGTGAAAGTGTAAACTTTCAATAACAATAGAGAAAAATTTTAGTATTTTTAATCGTCAGTGGTTAGTAAAAGTCTATTACGTTCGGTAGTTACTTTGCTACTAGTATAAAATCAAATACTGTGTGTCTGAATTGATTGCTCCCTCTGTGTATGAATGTTTTATTTCATTTTATCTAGTACAGGTAAGTATATGTTGTCTAGAGATTCTGTGTCAGTCATAAGATTTAATGTGTTTTCGTGTGTTTTTATGTAGAGCATTTCTGATGTGATTCTCTTATAAAAATTTGATTCAATGTCTTAAATTTTTATTGAGTTCCAATTAAATTTGTGATCGTGTTCAATTTGATGTCTGGCCAGAACTGATGTATCAGTATGCCCTTCAGTTACATGATTTTTATGTTCTTTAATTCTAGTATGAAGTTGTTTTTTCGATTGACCGATGTAACACATGTCACATGTATCCAGGGACTTATACCGGTATGCAAAATATCGGTATGACGTCATACCGGTATACGATAATACCGGTATATTTACCCATATTTACCTATATTTACCGATAATTTTTTCGTGATTTTTTAAAAGTAATATCTTAAAACTATAAAGCCCCTTGCACAATGGAAGGAATAGCGATAGCGATAGAAATAACACAGTTTTTAACACAGAATTCCAACTCGTGGGAAATTTTATCGCTATTGCTTATCCCAATTTTCTGATCTGCATTGATACATGTGTAGTTTTGTATGTTATAGCGATTTCGGCTGGTCTGCACCGGTGTGCCACCTGTGTAGAGTTGGTGCAATTGTGTGCAACACCGCATCAGTGTGTGTACTGATTACACTAACTGGCTCCGACTAATTTGTGAGAGCCACTTTGTGTACACCCAACATGCACCTATGCGATGTACTGAGCTCAGACGAATACGCGGAACCAGCAAAGAACTGCTGCCATTCGACCAGCCGAACACACA
>NW_018023935.1:0-1417 GCF_002006095.1 Pseudomyrmex gracilis | reverse complement strand
GGTAACGGTAAGACTCAATTTCGGTACTATATCGGTTTCGGTATACAATCTCTAGTATAATACCGGTATTGAAATCATACCGGTATTAAGTCCCTGCATGTATTACACGATATGCGATATACTATGTTTTTTTGTTTGTCTTTTGGAACTTGATCTTTGTGTGTTTTAATGTATTTAGACAATTGATTCAAATTTCTATACGCCATTCTAATCTTATTGTTGTTAACTTTAATGTTATTGAAGTATTGTGAACTGTTTGGAACGTATGGTGTTACAAAGTAATGTACATTTTCAATATCAATTTCCTGTTAATTTTGTAGATGTTTATTTAATTTACTTAAGAAAAGCCTTCTCAGTCTTCTATTTATTATGTTGAAAATTAATTCTATCGGATAGTTGTTTATTAACAGAGTGTTAATGCAAAATTGTATGTTTTTCTGATGGAACATTGGATCCGATAGTAAAATGGCTCTGTCTATTAATGTATAAATAGTTCCTATTTTTTGGGATAATGGACTATATGATAAATAATTTAAGTATCTAAACGAAAACAATTTTAAAACTTTAAAAATTATCAAATGTTAAGTAATAGAGAATTATCTCGGGCTCTTTTAGTATCAACTAATGAATAATATGTAAGTCCGGTCAGTAGGAGCCGATCGCAGGATGTTGTGCGGAAATGATGTGCGTATATGTACACATGCATACATTTATATATGTATATGCATTCACGTAAAGTTTTCACGTGAGTTTTTTGAACAGAAATAACAATTTTTTACAACATATAGGATGCTAGGTTTGCATCACATATATGAAAGACCCTGTATATCCCCCTAACTAATGTTTAAAATATTGCGAAAAAAACTCCTTAGCCAGGAGTCGAACCTGGAATCTCCGGCTTTCCGGGCCGTCGCCTTCCCTGTTAGGCTACCGAGGCACTTAAGGTTTGTTTCACAATACTTCGTACATATATACTGTAATACCGCTTTCTTCCATCAGCGTACATATTATTCATTAGTTTGATACTAAAAGAGCCCGAGATAATTCTCTATTATTTAACATTTGTAAATTTATGCTGGTGGAAGAAAGCGGTATTACAGTATATATGTACGAAGTATTGTGAAACAAACTCCAAGTGCCTCGGTAGCCTAACAGGGAAGGCGACGGCCCGGAAAGCCGGAGATTCCAGGTTCGACTCCTGGCTAAGGAGTTTTTTCGCAATATTTTAAACATTAGTTAGGGGGATATACAGGGTCTTTTATACAGGGTGTTTCAGAACTATGGGATCAAACTTCTAAGGGTTATTCAGTGCAACAGTAGAAAACATTTGAGTATAGGGACCCATGTCCGGAAAAGTGTCACTACCGCACTACGGCCCTAAGACGCGTTAAAATTTAGAAAGACGATGAATTGCCTA
>NW_018023934.1:7519-9044 GCF_002006095.1 Pseudomyrmex gracilis | reverse complement strand
GAAAAATCTTAGAACAGCTTTAATTAATAATAAAGTAATTATGTTGCCAGATCACTTACAAAAATCAAATAAATTATCTTCATGTATCGTTCAATTTTCTCATCTGACGGAATTAGTAGATATACAAGAGAATTTGTATTTCAAACTTGCACCAAAATTAAAGAAGAACGTCATTACTCTAACAACATTTAATAAAATGAAAGTTAATATAGCAACTAATATGATAAATAGAGATGTTAGCAGTGCATTACAATTTTTGGGAGATGAAAAAAAGAAAGATGATTATAAGACGACTGCTTTATTTATTGAAATAGTCTCAAAATGGTTTGCATTAATTACTTCGCGAAATCCAATAGTCGCATTAGGAAAAAAAATAGGAAATGCACAATCGGAGAATAAATTTAACGAAACAATAGAGTTTTTAGAATCTGTTCGTGATTTGTTTCGTGATATCCAAATCGGTAAAAAGAAAATCTTTAAACCAATACAGACTGGTATTATGTTAACAACACAGTCATTTATAGATCTTGCGAAATATTTAATTAGCGAACGAGAATATGTGTACGTATTAGGTGGCCGATTTACACAAGATTGTGTAGAGAATTTATTTTCTAATATCAGAAAAAAATTTCCAGTTCCGAACGCACTCCAATTTAAACACAGTTTAAAACTCTTAAGCGTTTCCCAATATTTTCAAGAATTAAAGAATACAAATTACGAGCAAGATGATGGTACTTTACTAGCAGATTTTTTGACAAAGAATAAGAATCTTCCAAAGAATAAGAGTAAAGTTGTTGAACAAGTTCCTATAATCCCGTTTGACGTTGAAAACAAAGTTATTACTTTGAATAATCTGGAAATGAACTCTTTATATAATATATGTGGTTATATTATAACTAGAATTTGTAAGATACATAGAATATGCAATAATTGCATTAATTCTGTAGGATCAAAAACGTTCAATTCCACAATAAAATATTCACAATTTGTGCAATTAAAATGTTATAGGACAAAAACTTTGTTTTTTGTAAATAACGAAACGTTTAATTATTGTTTGGAGATGGAAATAATTTTTCGAAAATATATTCATTATTTAAAAACTACAAACTGTAACTTATTAAACTTTTTTATTCAAAAAATGACTCATATCCGATGTGACACGATAAAAAACTGTCACAACTTATTTNATAAAATAATGACCTATTTTATCCGATTTCGGATCAAAATTTCGAGTAACAACAAACAAACATTAAAAAACTCAGCATATAACAGTAAGACTATGGCTATGCATACTATTATAAAATAACTTATTATAATATTATATTATTAGTATACTATTATTATATTAAATATTATTAATATATATACATTATTATATTAAATATAATAAGAGAAATTATAATATACAGAAAGCTCCAATCTAAATAAATGATATATTATATGTAAACCTAATTATATGTAATATTATACAACTTAATATTACATATGTAATATTATATAACTTAATTCTATGTAATATTATATG
>NW_018023934.1:2524-6704 GCF_002006095.1 Pseudomyrmex gracilis | reverse complement strand
CTACTTTTCTTGTCCGCCAATCACCGCGTCACTAAACAAGGATAGAGACTCGGGTGAAAGCATCTATCCTCGTCCGAAGTTTGACCATTCTTTCTGCACAGAAAAGATACGGGACGCGCAGTCTATTTCTTATATGTCTATGGTTCTAAGTAATGGCCGCCATTTTTGTAATACTTTGACACTTTTTTTGCCATTTTTATAAATAATTAAAAAACACAGTTTAGCAAATCAAGAAGAATACAACGGCGATTTGTATACAAACATATTTGCGTTTACAAAAATGGCGGCCACTACTTAGGCCTGTTCTATAATACAGTCGTAAGCTGTAAGTCGAAAGAAATTGACCAATCACAATCAATTATTCTTCTGTAATTTGTCTGTGATTGGTCAATTTCTTACGACTTACGGCTTACGATTGTATTGTAGAACAGGCCTCAACAGTTGAAACAGCGCTTGAGCGCTGGTGCTAAAGGGTCGTCTACAATGGAGAGTTTTAGACTGTAACAGTAAGAAATTGACAAATCACAATCGATTATTCTTCTGTACTTCGTCTGTGATTGGTCAATTTCTTACTATTACGGCCTACAACTCTCCATTGTAGACGGCTCTTTATATATATGGTACTACACGATCACGGATATTTATTTGTTTAGTGTCCCTTGGCAGGATGAACTTACAACACAAGTCCACGTGCCACTCTACGTACTAGTGTTACTAGGTCTAAAACCGTAGTTTGGGTACTCAACACCAAGTCACGGAGTTATACGTTCGTTAAAATTACTAATAAATTGAAAAAATCGGTGTAAAAACACTGATTCAAGTCCAAAAATATTCAAGCATAACTACGCACATCCAGCCAGCACGGCTGACGCAACCGCATTTTTTGTGCAAATTGAGCACTATTTTTACCATGGACTATATTGATACAAGCTACACGTTAATACGTGCAGTTCGTGAAGGAAACCTAGAGAGAGCAAGGGAGATACTTACTTATTTTGGACTATCTTATTCACAAGCATGGAAAGAAGGATATGTTTTACTTTGTGATGCTATTGAGAATAGGCATACAGAAGTTATTATACTACTTTTAACAAACGGTTCTAAAGTTAACATCAACACTGACGAATCTGATAATAACGATCATGATACTCCACTTCATTTAGCTGTTATAAATGGTGACATAAAAATTGTTAAGATGCTTCTAGACAGAAGTGCTAAAATTAATGCTGAAGATCAGTTTGGCAGAACTCCGCTTCATGATGCAATTGAAAATAAGGAAATAGAAATTGCTGAATTACTTTTAAATCATGGAGCTAACGTTAATGCTAGTGACAGTTTAGGTACACCTTTATATTGCACCTGAGAAAATATATATATAAATTTTTGAATATTTTTTTAAACATGGAGTTTATGTTAATTTTACATATATATCTACATTTACACCAGGTGTTACACCACTGTGTCTCGCTGTTCAACAAGGACATGTAGATGGTGTTAAGATGCTGTTGGACAGAGGTGCTAACGTTAATCCTCAAAATCAGTGGTCTGGCACAACTCCACTTCACGATGCGATTAAACATAAGAAAATGGAAATTGCTGAATTACTATTAAATCATGGAGCTAACATTAGTGCTAGTGATAAGTCAAGTATAACTCTATATTGCACTTGAGAAATTATATATATAAATTTTTGAATATTTTTTAAAACATGGAGTTTATGTTAATTTTACATATATATCTACATGTACACCAGGTGTTACACCACTGTGTCTCGCTGTTCAACAAGGAAATGTAGATGGTGTTAAGATGCTGTTGGACAGAGGTGCTAACGTTAATTTTCAAAATCAGTGGTCTGGCACAACTCCGCTTCACGATGCAATGGAAAATAAGGAAATAGAAATTGCTGAATTACTTTTAAATCATGGAGCTAACGTTACCGCCAGTGGCAAACACGGTATAACTCCTCTTCTCTTTGCAGCTGAAAAGAGATATTGACAGATTGAGGAACATTTTTTACAACAAAGAGTTTATGTTAGTTCTACATATATCTCTTCTTTTACTCCAGGTGTTACACCACTGTGTCTTGCTATTCGAAGAGAACATGTAGATGGTGTTAAGATGCTGTTGGACAGAGGTGCTAACGTTAATGCTCACAATCAGTGGTCTGGCACAACTCCGCTTCACGATGCAATTAAACATAAGAAAATGGAAATTGCTGAATTACTTTTAAATCATGGAGCTAACATTAATGTTACTGGGTCAGGTATAACTTTATATTGCAGCTGAGAAAATATATTTACAGATTGATGAACATCTTTTAGAACATTTAGTTTAATTGGAGAGTTAATTCTACATACATCTCTTCTTTTTCAGTTATTTCACCAAAGTATTATGCTGGTCTACAAAGACGTATGGATAGAGAAAAAAAGAAGATTTTTGACAGAGGTGCTAATGTTAATGCTGAATTTCTGGATGGCACAACTCCGCTTCGTTATGTGATGTCATATGAGGAAACGAAAAGTGATGTCTTACTACAAGATATTATTAATAGATCTAATGTTAATTCCATTTATGAGTCAGGTATAATTTTATATTGCAGCTGAGAAAAGATATTTACAGATTGATGAACATCTTTTAGAACATGGAGTTTAATTGGAGAGTTAATTCTACATATATCTCTTTTTTTTAAGGTTTTACACCACTGTGTCTCGCTATTCAAATAAGACATGTAAGTGGTGTTCAGATGCTTTTGGACAGAGGTGCTAACGTTAATGCTAAAACTCGGAAAGGCGTAACTCCGCTTCACTATGCGATTAATTATAAGAATATGGAAATTGCTGAATTACTATTAAATCATGGAGCTAACATTAATGCCAGTTATAATTCAGGTATAATTTTAAAGTGCAGCTGAGAAAAGATATTTACAGATTGAGAAACATCTTTTAAAACATGGAGTTTTATGTTAAAGCGACATATATCTCTTCCTTTACACCAGGTGTTACACCACTGTCTCTTGCTGTTGGAAAAAAAAATGTTGAAGTTGTTGCGATGTTGTTAGACAGAGGTGCTGACGTTAATACTGAAACTTGGGATGGCATAACTCCGCTTCACGCTGCGATGAAAAATAAGGAAATGGAAATTGCTGAATTACTTTTAAATCATGGAGCTAAAGTTAACAGTGATAACTCAGGTATAACTTTAAATTGCAGCTGAGGAAGGATATTGACAGATTGATGAACATTTTTTAAAACATGGAGTTTATGTTAATTTTACATATATAAATCTATATTTACACCAGATGTTACACCACTGTGTCTTGCTGTTCAACAAGGACATGTAGATGGTGTTAAGATGCTGTTGGACAGAGGTGCTAACGTTAATGCTAAAACTCGGGAAGGCGTAACTCCGCTTCACTATGCGATTAAACATAAGAAAATGGAAATTGCTGAATTACTATTAAATCATGGAGCTAACGTTAATGCCAGTGATACAGACGGTATACTTTTATATTGCAGCTGAGAAAAGATATTTACAGATTGATGAACATCTTTTAGTATTAAGTTTAATTGGAGAGTTAATTCTACATACATCTCTTCTTTTTCAGGTGATACACCACTGAGTCTCGCTGTTCAAATAAGACATGTAAGTGGTGTTCAAATGCTTTTGGACAGAGGTGCTAACGTTAATACTGAAACTAGTTATGGCACAACTCCGCTTCACGCTGCGATGAAAAATAAGGAAATAGAAATTGCTGAAATACTTTTAAATCATGGAGCTAACGTTAACGCCAGTAATAAGTCAGGTATAACTTTAAATTGCAGCTGAGGAAGGATATTGACAGATTGATGAACATTTTTTACAACAAAGAGTTTATATTAGTTCTACATATATCTCTTTCTTTACTCCAGGTGTTACACCACTATATTTTGCTATTCAAAGAGAACATGTAGATGGTGTTAAGATGCTGTTGGACAGAGGTGCTAACGTTAATGCTCAAAATCGGTGTTTTCGCACAATTCTGCTTCACGATGCGATTAAACATAAGAAAATGGAAATTGCTGAATTACTATTAAATCATGGAGCTGACATTAATGCTAGTGATGATTCAGGTATAACTTTATATTGCAGCGGAGAAAATATATTTACAGATTGATGAACATCTGTTAGAACATTAAGTTTA
>NW_018023934.1:0-1000 GCF_002006095.1 Pseudomyrmex gracilis | reverse complement strand
TGCAGCTGAGAAAAGATATTTACAGATTGATGAACATCTTTTAGAACATGAAGTTTAATTGGAGAGTTAATTTTACTTATATCTCTTTCTTCTCAGGTTTTACACCACTGTGTCTCGCTATTCAAATAAGACATGTAAGTGGTGTTCAGATGCTTTTGGACAGAGGTGCTAACGTTAATGTTGGAATTCGGTATGGCCAAACTCCGCTTCACTATGCAATTCAATATAAGAAAACGGAAATTGCTGAGATTCTTAAACAGCATATAGTTAAGATGAAAACTGCAAAGTTATACGTAAGTGAACACTTATCAATGAGGTGTAATTACGAAAACATGAAGGATTTACAGGATAAATGTGAAAAAGAAGTAACAATCTTGAAGAATGAGAAAATTAATAATACTAACATATCATTTCATGATATCTTGATAAAAGATCCATTAGTAATATATATGAGAAATGAAAATGTAGTGCAGGTTTTAAGATCAGACGAGTATAAAACAAAATTTCCAATATACTCTAGCATGATAAAAAATCAGTTGAGAAAAGGTATGGAAAAAAAAGAGTTGTTCGAACAAGGCACTAAAATTTTTTATTTGTTCTGTAACTTTCCTAAGCTACCACTTGAGTGTATTGAACAAATATTTAGTTACTTAAGTGATAATGACATAAGAATTTTAATAGATACTTTTAGCCTTTACGCTGCCGGGATTTGAAGAGCATTATGTCCCTTAGGAAATTCCCAAATTTTGTGGTTGTATCTTTTATATAACTTATATAAAGTTGCGATCATAGGTAGGGTCTATATATAGACCTTCCGGCAGCGTATTGGACCGGAGAAAATTTAAAAATTTTATTTTGTTTAAAAATCCGTTTTTTTAGGTTTTTGAGATCACTAAAAACGATAGTGAAGTTAGTTTTTGAGTACAGTAAATTTTTAGGGCTGTATGACTCTCCTTCAGCGTTATTCCGCCAATGGCAGGGACGTAGATAGATATTGTGG
>NW_018023933.1:2534-9099 GCF_002006095.1 Pseudomyrmex gracilis | reverse complement strand
ATAGTAGTTTGACATGAGTACAGTCAATAGCTCCTATAACTCTAGGGAAACGGGCAATGTTGTAAAACCTTTCTTTTGTGTGCATTAAACTCTGATTAGAATTAGGAAAATGAATATATCGTAAACGTAACGATGCTATTGCTTCTGTAACCTTCTTTATAATCCTGCACATAGTAGATTTGTGAATTCCACCAAAATCACCAATTGCGACTTGAAAGGTTCCAGTTGCATAGAATCTCAAAGTAAGTAATAGTTGATGTAGTGGTGATACAGCATGATTTCTAAAATACCAATATTTCTGAGTATAAATATTTATATTTATTAATATAGTTTCATATAAACATTATAATTGCATAAATATTTTTGCCTATAAAACATCTGCATTACATACAATCATTATATAAAAAATACATACCTGTCAGTCCTGCTTTTTATTCTGTCTTCAATAAGAGTTAAAATCATCTGGACAGTGCGTTTGCGAAACCGAAACCGTCTTACAAATTCTACATTATCGTATTCGTTAAATAAATCTGNACGCGGACGAATTGTATATTGTTTGCGAATCACCACTATTATTTCTTCATCAGATTCTTCATTATCATTATCGTCATCATACAAAAATTGATTTTCGCACAATTCAAAATCCATTGTCAATGTAATAAAGTGAGATTCTAAACATATAATTCGATTGTGGATAACGTAACCTATCTAGCGCATCTCTACTGTTTGCTATTTCTACATAGTTATCTGTTAGATACGCCTTACACGGTACCGAGAGTGCCGTGTAATTTATCTTTTGGTTTTGGGTCATTTATCAGATAGATAAATTTTACCGACACATGGAACAACGCAAATCAGAGTTTTAACCATTAGATAAATTACCCGCTACTTTATCTGAAGGTGGAACAACCGGCCCATAATAAATAATGTAAATAAGATGATAAGAGCATACGATAGTAGACTCATTCTGGTCTATCGAGGTCTCCTTGGGCAGCAAAAAATTTTTGAACGACACTCTGCACCTTGACAGCAATAAGTTAGTAAAGTGAGCATTGAGCATCATGAGTATCTAGTTCACTAACACGAAGAATCTCACAAAATCTCCGTAGCAAATACACAGTGACAAAAAAATCGTATACCTGTGAATAAATCGTTTATAAAAATCGTGTAACTGGGAATAAATCGTGTTAAAAGTGACCGTGTAACTCTGAAATCGTGTAAAAAAAAGCTGTGTAAAAAGAGTCCGAAGTGTATATGATTATTAATATTGTATAAATACTTTATACTTAATGTAAAATGTTATGTACTTTTAATAAATTTAATAAAATAAAAAACAGAAATTTTATATCTTATTGTTTCTCTGTATACAACACATGTGACAATTAACCCTGGGTATGATGCAGGTTGACAGATCTGCGTGATTGTACTTAACATTAAAATACTCGTTTGTCTAAAGATATATAAAAATAATATTTACTTTTTCCTAAAGCTGAAGGATATGACTATTATATAATGTACCAAATATTACATAATATTGCGTACAATTTTTTTTTTACAATCTATTTTGGATGTTACTTTGTGCCCCGATCTCTTTCTATATTTTTATATATTTGGTTATATTTTTATATTCATAATAGAAGTCATTTATTTTACTTGGTTTAACGTGTTTTCCCATTTCTTAAGTTGTGGCGGATATAGTGCAGCAATTCTATAGTTAGACAATAGTTTCCATTAGAACTATCACACTATATGATGACAGAGCATGTTCTGTAATGTATAAGAATATTTATTAGTATATAAACANAGAATATTTATTAGTATATAAACAGTAGCAATAAATATTATTTAAAAAATAGAAATCTTTTACTTACAAAAACTTCTTATACTTCATAGTGTTTACAATCATGATATTCCTCAAAAAAATGATGCATACAATAATATTTCTTGCACCAAAAAACAACATATTATAGCGGGTGCCCCACATATAGATCAGCGTGGTATTTCTTGTATATTTTTTTCAGAGAAACACAAATTAACTGGAGTTTCAAACTGTGGTCGTCGTTCTTTGATGTAGCCACTTTTAAACCAAGCATATTTAAAACGATTATGGTATCGTGGAGAAGATTGCTGGATATGTGTTAAGGATTGTAATTTGATGATATTATTTCTCAAATGTAAATTGATATCATAATTTAATAATATAACGCGATCACTAAATGTTTTCACAAAGTTTTTTTATAGTCTAAATCCATAAACATCAATAGGTTGAATCATTCCTGTAGTCTTTTTTGGTATTGTTAAAATTTGTATATCTTTATCTTTAGATAGCATAAATTCTTGTAAGCTTTTGGGACAATGTCCGCTCCAAGAATCTATTAATAACACACTGAAGCTTTTAGTTGCGGGTAAAAATACATTTGTAAACCAAGATTGAAAGTCAACCTTGTACATTACTCGTATGGCCTTACTTACCACTATTTGATTATCAACGAGTTTCTACTTTTGTTATTAACGCCGGCTGAAAATATGGAGCGTCTCATGTTTTTCAACTTCATTTCAAAATATTTTGGAGGTTTCAACACTCGTCTCTTAAAAGATTGGATTTCTTACAACTTTAAAACCATCAAACTTCGTTCACGTTTATTTTACTTACAACGACTGAAGCAGGAAAGTATCATCCCGCCACATATACGGTATTCACATCACTGAGGAAGATCCCAACAAAGGATCAAAACGTCTGAATTTGTTGATTCTTTAAGAATAAATTTTTGATACACTTCAACCTTGTACATTACTCGTATGGTCTTACTCACCACTATAAGATTGAAAGTGTTGTGTAGTTAATTTTCCTGATTTTAATGCTGCGATAAAAATATTTGCAGGTCTAAATAAAGTCTCTTCTACACGTGGCCCAAAACTTCCACTGGCTTCTTTCAATACCAAATAAAGAGGTAATTGTAGTTGCCCGCTTGCAGAAATTGTAGGCATAATTGTATACCTGTGTGTAACTGCTGATTGTGATTAAACTATGGTTTCAACTGTTGTAACACCTTGTATTGTCAATGTTCTGCCTGAATGTATTTCCAAATTGAACCCACTTTTGTCTGCATTATATATACAAGGTGAGTCATCTGAATTTATCACCTCTAATAACTCGTTTGTGTGGCCAGGAATCGAAAAAAGTTTTATATAAAAGTTGTAGCGTTTCGAAGGGGAATAAAAATGGCGTACCTTTTAACTTTTGATTTTGACCGAAAGTGGGTTACTACAACCGGAAATGGTTTTTTTAAAATGGAAACCCCTCTTTTTGACACCGAAAAATGAAAAAGCGGAAAATTTTACGTTCAGATATAACCTTGGCTGTTTTAAAATTTTCAAGATGGCGAACGAAGATGGCGGACAAAACTTTTAGTCACCCGATTTGCACCAAATTAAGTTTACGAGGGTTTTTGGGGTTGCTGATCACGAATCTGAAGTCAGATTTGCAAAATTTAAAATGGCGGATCCAAAATGACGGACCAAGATGGCGGACAAAAATTTTAGCCGAAATTAATAGAAATTACTACTCTTAGCACTACCCAGGAACAACGGCGTGGACGTGGTAGTTTTTTGTTCTCTTTGGGGTGCTTTATTTACGTGAGTCCCCTTGCCTCTCACTATCGGGGTGCTTTATTTACGTGAGTCCCCTTGCCTCTCACTATCGGGGTGCTTTATTTACGTGAGTCCTCTTGCCTTTCATTATCGGGGTGCTTTATTTAGTTAATCTGTAACTTTAAACAGTTAATTCGCTAAGTAGTACATTTAGCGAATTAACAGTTCAAAATTCCGTCTATTTTCTTGAATGCATAGGTCGATACCATCATGAATATGATGTTAATGATAATCGTGTTATAACCTCACCAACTCCCGTGTACAAAATTTGGTGAACATCGGTTGACTTTCAGACATTCATAGTTATGTGCGACTAGTTCGTATGTAACTTTTTCGCTAGGTTGCTATGACCATGACTATCATTGTGCAATCATAAAGCAGACGTGAATGCTTAAATAGCAACGATATCTCCGCTTATTTGTATCTATTGAGAAATCAATACTTCTAAAACTCAGGTAATTTCTTATCTTTAATATGACAGTTTACCCACCAAACAAAATCGTGGACATGATCAAGATATTGGGGGAATGTAGGAATAATTTTTCGAGAGCTGAACGTCTGTATGTGCTCAACGTTATCCTGATAGAAGGCATCCAACTAGGGTAACCATTAAAACCCTTACGCAGAGAGCAAGTGATGGGTCTATGGTTTGCCGATTACGACATCATAAATATGATGTTAATGATAATCGTGTTATAACCATTTTAGCGAAAATGTATCTTGATCGTCATATTAGCACTCGTCAAATCAAAAGAGAAATTGGCATACCTCAGCGAACAGTTGCGAGAATATTAAAGGCGAGAAAATTTCATGCATATTACATAACGTTGACACAACATTTGAATTTTAATGATTACTTACTTCGTGTAAATTTTTGTGAATGGGCTCTGCAAATGATCCAACAAGATAAAAACTTTTTTCGGTACGTACTTTTTTTGGATGAGGCAACTTTCAGTAGCAATGGAACTGTAAATAAACATAATTGTCACTACTGGTCCGATGTAAATCCTTATTTGTTTCGTTCAACTAATTTCCAAAATCGTTGGTCTTTAATGGTCTGGTGTGGCATCGTAAATGGCTATTTAATAGGTCCTAAGTTTTTTAAAGAGAACGGTAACAGACAAAATTTTTTGCACTTTTTTCGAGACGATTTACCGCAACTATTGAAAGACGTTGATTTATTTACCAGAGAACGAATGTGGCTTCAATTGGATGGTGCGCCAGCACATTATTCAAATATTGTAAGAAGTTATTTGTATAACCGATACAATGGTAGGTGGATTGGGAGATTGGGCGCAGTCGCGTGGCCTCCTTGTTCGCCAGATTTAACTTCTCCCAATTTTTTCCTGTGGGGAATGCTGAAAAATATTGTTTATAGCAAAAAACCAACAACCAAGGAGAATATGAAGGAACGTATTCGGACTGCTTGTGCCGCAATATCTCAAGAAATTCTTTTGAGAACAGTCACATCATTCAGAAGGCGTATCGACTTATGNTCACGTAAATAAAGCACCCCGATAGTGAGAGGCAAGGGGACTCACGTAAATAAAGCACCCCAAAGGGAACAAAAAACTACCACGTCCACGCCGTTGTTCCTGGGTAGTGCTAAGAGTAGTAATTTCTATTAATTTTGGCTAAAAACTTCGTCCGCTATCTTGGTCCGTTATCTTGGATCCGCCATTTTGAATTTTGCAAATCTGACTTCAGATTCGTGATCAGCAACCCCAAAAACCCTCGTAAACTTAATTTGGTGCAAATCGGTTGACTAAAATTTCTGTCCGCCGTCTTCGTTTGTCATCTTGAAAATTTTAAAACAGCCTAGGTTATATCTGAACGTACAATTTTTTGCTTTTTCATTTTCCGGTGTCAAAAAAGGGGGTTTTCATTTTATAAAAACCACTTCCGGTTGAAGTAATATCCTACTTTTGGTCGAAATCAAAAGTTGAAAGGTACGCCATTTTTTTTCCCCCTCGGAACCCTACAACTTTTATATGAAATTTTTTTTTCTTCCTGGCCACACAAACGAGTTATTGGAGGTGATAGATTCAGATTACTCACCCTGTATTTTGTGTTTCAAACAGATTTATAAATGATTTTACAAAACTTATAAAATTTTGGCATGCAATTTGTAAGTGATTCTGATTTGTCTTTGATAAACAATTTATATTATTTGTTATTTTTCTTGACACAATCCCGTGTTTTCTTTTAAGATTTAATACCCACGTCGCTCCTGCTTTAAATTGAGGAAGATTAATTTGGTTTTTTGCTTCTAACGCTCACCGTCGTAGATCTAGATCATGAATAATTTTGTTGTCGTCGTTAGCGGTTTTGAACTTTCCCAAGACATATGTAGAAATATCTACTAGTTTTTGTCTATGAGTACCACATTTTTGTAGAGAAGGATCCCATCTATATAGCTGCGACATAGACGTTACCTTTCTGAAACGATTTTGTACTGGTGATAAAGTGTCATATCCCTTTTTTCCACTTTTCCAGAACTCAACAGCTCTTTTTTTATAGTCATTATTTACAATTTTTTTTTTGGTGTATAAGTATTTTCTTCCTCATTTTCATCACTTTCTTNAAGTTCTTTTACTTTGTCTGCTCCAACAAATTGTGCATCACATATATTTGCATCCCAATAATTCTCGAATTTTAATGTAGTGTCGGTCTCCATAGCAAATGATAAGTCATCCATTGCATTTTGTATAATGTCCATTATAGTATTATGTAATTCGATTTCTTTATTATTTACAGACGTTTGAGGAATATTTGAAATTTGGAATGAAACAATTAACATATTCATAACATTCGCAGGATTCACATGTACCATTTTGCTTTGGTATAATTTGTTATCTTTGTTAAAGAGATAACACAGATTATTTTGAAAATTAAAACGTTAAATAATCTTTCT
>NW_018023933.1:0-2254 GCF_002006095.1 Pseudomyrmex gracilis | reverse complement strand
TTTTTTGATTATGGAAAATTATTGCAAACTATTCTCACGAATAACGTGCATGACTACTCCGCACTGTGTTTACGGAAGTGAGTGATATGTGCGTGATACATTACATATACAATATGCAATATAAAGACTGCAATATGAATATGCTCAACGATCTCTCAAGTCACGTTGCACTGCAGCATGACTTGAAATATTCAAAAAATAAAAGCATCTTTATTTGAAAACTTACTATCTTTATCGTAATATATAATAAAAAATAGTTCCTTCTATATAAGATGCTAAACTTAAATTTTAGAAACAACATATTTCAAAAATGTAGTAATGTGCGATTACATAGAGGTGTTCTTAGGATAAAATTTTGTCCACATGTATAAATAACTTCATAAATGTAGAAATTTTTACTGGCGGCCTCAAACCGATTCTAAAGAGTAAAACACTTATCTTGTATAACACGGTTCGGCGTATGTTTCTCGATGTATCTTGAAAACTATTAAAGATATCAAAAAATGTTTTATATAAACGTTTTATGGGAAAAACACCTCTATTTACCTACATTAATAGAATTGTTAAAAAAAAATGTTTTTTTTAATTTTGTTACACAATTTGTTGTTCAACTTATTTTTTTTTAAATCTATTAACATAAATAAATAGAGGACTTTTTTTATAAAGGTTTTGTTTAACCCAGTTTTTAATATTTCTAATCATTTTCGAGAGAAATTGAGAAAAATGAAAAGATGCTCTACATATGAGGGGTAATTTCATCTCTTAAAACCGTTTTTTAGCAGCAACAGAAACTGTCAATACTTATCTATTGACCTCCTTTACATGTGTGCAAAGTTTCATCAAAATCAGATTTTTTTTGGTTCGCGAGGTTCCCTTGTTAGCGAGATACTTCGCCAATACAGAGAGTACTCTGACACATTTATTTTATGAAATATTATTTTATTAATAGGTTCACTTACTTTAATTATAAGACTAATTTTGCTTGCTTTCATTCTTTAANAATTTTTAGCATTCAAACAAAAAAATTATTTCTATATTGCACCAAAATTCATTTATTAAATAAATACATTTCTATTCTCCTATGTCTCATAGTTACACTGAATTTTCTTCAACAAATTAATTTAATATGGCAGAATAAGTGCCATGGTGTTACATACCGTATATAAAATCTAAATTTTTATTAAAAATTAATACACGAATCATAGGTCTTCAAAATTCTACTACCCATATCTACACTATAATAATCTTTTTCCACGACTTCACAATAATAGTTTTAGATTTTATTACAACCTTTATTTTTTTAATTATATTATTATTTAAATACAATAATCTTAATAATCAATTCCTTTTAGAAAAAAACATTATTGAACACCTATGAACTATTGTTCCTATAATTACACTAATTTTTACTGTTATTCTATCCATTAAAATTCTATATTTTACAGATAAAGTACTAATAAACAACATAACCATTAAAGCTTTTAATCTCCAATGATTCTGATTATACGACTATTCTGATATTATGAACCTAAAATTTAATTTGTTTCTATCAAACAAAAACAATTTTTCTTTCCGCTTATTAAATGTTGACAACCGCTGCATTATTTCCTTTAAATACTGTATTCGAATAGTAACCATATCTACAGATGTAATTTACTCCTGAACTGTTTCAACCATAAGAATCAAAGTATTGCCATTACCGCAGACCGACTATCGACTAATCAATCAATAATCTGAATAAATCGACCTGGATTATTTTTTGGACAATGCTCAGAATTCTGCAAACTNAACCACAGTTTTATACCTATTGTTGTTGAATCAACAAAAAGTAAAAATAAAAAAAAATGAGTTAAATTAACCTCATAATTGATTTAACACATATAGTAAATTTACTTCATTAAATAACTACAAATGTAAGTTTTGATTTTATAAATTCACCTATAATAAAATAACAATTACTTTAATGTAAGAATTAGTTTATAAAAATATTAAAGTGTCACTTTCAAACTATTAAGGTTTAATATTCTTATCTACCACAGATAGGACGTTTACTTTGACTATCTGTATTATGCTTAACCATATATTTATTATACTTATTAATTTTATCACTTCATTTCTCTATTATAATTAGATTACCAAAACAAACAAAATTTTTTTTTACCTGCAATTATAAATAATTTTATTTATACTAAACTAGCATATTTCTTATTTAATCTCAATGCCCATACAATTTACTCAAATTTATATTTATGAT
>NW_018023932.1:5510-9268 GCF_002006095.1 Pseudomyrmex gracilis | reverse complement strand
GAATTGAAATAACAATTCTAAAATTCATATTGGATGCTATACTTGCATCTCGTATATGAGAAATCCCAAATACCCCCCTAATTGAAATTAAATTTATATTGCAAAAAAAAGCCTTTTTTTAAATTTGCAAATACATTGTTGTTATTTGTTTTGTAAAATATTGCGATTGTTGCGCTCTCTCTTCTTTGATTGTCACCGCGCGGCAATCGACTGTTATTTAGTATCAGTTNGCGCGCGAAGACGATGACGTCGCTCGCTTTGCAGTTGACATTTCTCACGCTGCTCGTAGCGTCGACGACGAGGTCGATGATAACTATGACNGCGAAAACNATGTCGATGNAAGAGAAAAAAGTATCNCGTTCCTGCGCAAGTACGGTTACCTGGAAAACTATGTAGATAATTCGTTGATTTCCGAGAACGCATTGAGTCACGNTGTCTCGCTTTTTCAAGAATTCTACAATCTACCCATAGATGGTGAATGAAACGCGAAAACAATGCGCGCAATGAGCAAACTGCGATGCGAAGTTTGAGATATCNAGATGCGTTACTCGAACAAGAAGCACATGCACAAGTGGCCTACGAATCATTTCACGTGGAATTTTCAGTTCGCCTGTAGAGCAAATCTACAAATAGCGGAAGCAGCGTTTGCTCTGAGGGCAGTGAATTTTTCGCTGACTTTTACACGCAGCATGCACAATCCTAACATAGTGATTTCGTATAAAGATGGACGGCACACTATGTTGGACAATTATTACTCAGGTACTATGTGCTCGTTGGACTTTGATGGTCAAGATGGAGTACTTGCTCACGTGTATTTTTCTAACGGAGATCTCGAGCATGTATCTGAGGTACATATCGACAATGCGGAACAGTGGCACGAGCTCACTGAAAATCCATGGAATAAGGATCATTTGTTGCACACGCTGACTCATGAGATCGACCATGCAATAAGAATAGAGCACAGTCTGCACAACGATTCGGTAATGTACGCGTTCGTGCCTAGTAAACAGTGATTTGTTACGCTCAGCTTGGATGATGTTCTGGCTGTGCAACCTTTATGGACCTAACCCGGATGCACCTGAACTACCTCCGATCTCTACATTTGCCCCTCCGACGATCGCGCCGACTACAACAACAACGATCGCGCCGACTACGACGACAACAACGACGTCGCAGCCGCCGTCGCCGCCGCGTAAACCCAAGCCGCTACCACCTAGGAACGCGTGCGAAGTACGCAATCCTGNTACGCAATACTTTTGACGAACACTATTACGTTCATTACGCAAGATAAATACGTGTATATGTTACGATCAGTATGATAAATCCGGTTAATATTACTAATTACCGGTAAATATTAATAATTGCCTAAGTATTGGGTTTATGTGAATAATGACTCTGTAATCGTAACATTTACCAGGAAGTATTAATACTAACCGGAAATTATTAATACTTCCTAGTGTAGTCTGGTTATTGTAATAAAAAATAATAAAAATGAACTTCTATCTAAACAGAATGATTATATTATTTGCATGTATGTACATTAAAATCAACAATTACATATAAGTTCCATAACAGTTACATAAAATAGTAAACACAAGAGTCAAATTAATTAAATACAAAACTTAACAAAAATTACAAAAAACATTTCTTTGTTATTAATTATTAAAGTGAAAGTAAATCTGCTACAAANATTTAAACTAAAAATAAAAATTAAATTTAAATCATAAAGTTATTTATTATTTATTTTTACAAAAAAGGCTTTTGTGGCACTTGGAATTGCAAAGAACGCTTGATTTTTTACATTTGCAGTAATTTGAATTACATTTGCCTGTACAATTACAATGTCGAAAGCCTTGACCGCCTAAATTTGAATTCTTACGAGGACATTCTCTCAGACTTATCTTAATATCGGGCACTTCGTTTATTGAAATAAAAGTTTCTTTACAGATGGTGAATTTGTTCCTCGTGTAAAATTGGTTTAAAATACCATATTTTGTTCCTAGTTTATAAAGACTTTTGTTCTCGACAAAAATTATAATAGCAATAATATTTCGACTATCAGCCTTAGCTCTATCCACTTCCGGAATCCTGATTCGAACACTTTGACCTACTCTTGCAACAGGAAATTTAGCATTAGAATGCTTTACCATTTTGTCAGCCTGCTTTTCGAGTGATTGTTTAGCAGAATTACGAGTCTCTTGAATTTTCTGTGTGATTTTGTTAAGTAAATATCCATTTTCATTATTATTATAACTATTTCTGAAACTTTATGTTGGTGGTTATTAGCGGCCTGACTATTATTATTATTATTATTGTCGATATTTAGAACTTCGATAGTCACGTTATGTGTAAGTAACTGCAAATTTTCATTTAAATTATCAACATTTATATTACTATCATGCTGTGTTTTAACATTGTTATCATTTCGCGAGTTCATAGTCTGATCACATTCAGCATTCTGAGATGCAGCGTCAGATTGATCTTCTAAAATTGCTTTCAGATCTTCTTCATTTGTGATTTCTGATAATACATTAGCTGGCAAAGATGTTTTTAAACCTATTTTAACTTTACAGCCAAACATAGCTTCATAAGGACAGCGATTTATTCCAGAGTGGTGAGCTCTATTTTTCATAAATTGAATAAATTTTATTCCGTCCGACCATTTTTTTTTTCTTTGTTTCTAGCCATGTGAATAACATTTTCTCTATGTCCTGATTCGCACGTTCAACTGAACCTTGTGACTGACTATGTCTCGGTTTACCGTAAACAATTTTAAGCTCATTCCACATTCCGCAGACTTCTTCAATAATTTTGTTAGTAAATTCTCTGCCATTGTCACTATGTAAAATGCATGGAGCACCAAATATTGTAAACAAATCTAACAAGTGATACGCAACTTCTTTGGCTTGTTTGGTTTTTAATGCTCTAAGCTGGACAAACTTTTTAAGATGATCTTGATAAACCATTATGAATCTGTAATCACCATCTGCTTGTGATTGCATGTCAATCAGATCGATTTGACATCTTGAATTAAATTCACTGCTTTTAATGGGCTTAACAACGAGTCCTTTTTTTGGAATATTCATCTTCTTTTGACAAGATTCACAAAGATTTAAATAACTCATGACTAATTCTACAGTGATGTTCTTATATTTGATGCGAAGTTCTTTCATCATTCTGTTTCGTCCTCCATGTCCGATAGAAATATGAGTCTCGTGAATTATATCAAAAATNTTTTCCAAAAATGTATACTAAATAATGGGATCTNTTTCAGTTTTTACTGGCACGATGAGTTTTCTATATTACCAATTTTAACAATATCATATCTAGACAAAAAATATGAGTCTCATAAATTATATAAAAAATCTTTTCCACAAACACACAATATAATAACAATATAATAAACAATGGGAGCTCTTTCATTTTTTAATGATACGAGTTTTCCTACATTACCAATTTTAACAATATCATGCATAGACAGCCGTTGATATTCTTCAGATGTTTTGTTTGAAGTCTTCTCTTTGTTTTTACTTTCATCAAAAATGAATTATATTCATTTCTTGTGAACAACTGATGATTTTTTTCTTTCTTAGATTTAAGCATGTTAACTTGCGTGTTAAATCGAGTCTTCATTATCTCTAAATCTNCCATTATGGTAAATTAATGTCTAAATACACGAAAAGTTTGCTCGCGCACAATCGTGCACGTCACGCTCAAGTGAAACAAAACAGCCTATCTCGAGTGCGTAAATATTTGGC
>NW_018023932.1:0-4860 GCF_002006095.1 Pseudomyrmex gracilis | reverse complement strand
TTGGTGTCGAATAAATCTGTGTCGAATCGAGCGGTGTCGAATCGTACTGTGGTCAATAGAGTATCACCCCACAGCAACGCCACAAGCAATGCTGAATCGAAATTTGTTATTAAACCAATAATAGGCGGAAACTTTTAATATTAACCGGTTAATGTGATAACATTTATTAAAGTTATTACTTTTATCTCGTAATTTAGTTTGTATTAATAATAACCGGTAATTATTAATAATTACCAATTAATTATACTAACCGTAACATATATAGCCTCTGCGAACTGGAATCTGCATTCTTATCCACGTCTGTTGACCAAATAATTGCGTTTTTTCCCATTCAATTTTACAAAGTTGGATGCGGCTTATCAACGACCATCCGGTNAGCTCGTGCTCTTCACCTATGGTTACGTGTACTTAGTTTCCTACCCCAGTTTACAATTGCAAGACGGTTGGCCACGCAGTTTATCTGAGATTGTGTTGCCTAGCACAATGTCATTAATACTGCGTTTCAATCTTCTATAGGACAGACCTACATCATATTCAACAACGACTCCGTGGCCGTTCTAGACGATTGTCANTTGAGGATTACAGAATACAGCAAATTGAAACTAACGTTTTCAGGAGTTCCACCAAGTATGTCGCTGGCTTTACATAATTCAGATGGCAATGTGTACTTTCTGTACTCTGAGAGATATCTCGCGTTCAGCGAATTCATCAATTTCATGCACTTTGCGGGACCTTTCAATATGAGATTAATTACTATTCATTGCCCGGATATAAACATCTCATACAACTTAAAGTCTTTAGTTTCTCAACTCAAAAAGTACAAACACACTCTTTATTCCGGATAGATATAGGATGCGTCGAGAGTGGGGGAAAATTTCTTCATTTATGTTAGAGATATATAGACCTTTTCATGGCAACCATACAGTCAGTCTCGCTGCAATCGTTCTGTGTGTTACGAGTTGTCGCTCTTTCTCCTACTTTTCGCAACAAATTAGCTCGACGATGTTTTGCTAGATGGTTTCGATGAAGCAACAACAATCTTCCGTCGATCTTCAGCGCGCGTCTCAACAGAACGCTGCNAAGAGAAAGAAGTTCCATCAACTGTAAGTATTATTTTTTTATTGCTTCTTTTTTNATTCACAATAAAATCATGTTTTAGTTGTTTTCTTCACAGATAATGCAACAGCGTTCAGTCGACACCGTTTACACTCAGCGCACCGGTTCAGCGTACGCGGGTGTTGAGGCGCAAGTACATCTTAAGCAAAACGGGATACAAGTATTTCGAACTCGGCATCNGTTTCATCCAAGGATGCATCACCGACNGTTGATATGGCGCCAAGTGACAACAATNGGAACTAGGTGCTTCTTTCGTCAGAAATGTGGAAGGTGTTGTTAGACAACGAACAAATCATTACATCGTATTTATCGGGGCAGAGCAACGCGCAGCCGCCAATTTTTGTTGACGATGTGACAGTATCATTCAGCTTGACAAACAACGCGAAAATCATGCGTCTGAATACGAAGACCAGCCGCATAATATTGTCCCACCAATCGATGTGCAACGTGTTTAACTTAAAACATTGCATTGCATGCATTGTCGCCTACTTGAACGACGCTGTTGTTTGCGTACAAGAAAGATTGTCGCGGTATTTCACGATCCAATCTGAAATATCAGATCCCGCGTGCTTCGCGAATGCTGTCGCACAGAGCGGTGACTTTAACGTCAACGATATAGTCAATTGCGAACTGTTAGCTGTATGTTACGGTGTTGCGCCTTAATAAATTATTATTGTTTAACTCTCATTATGTATCAGTATTTTTACATAAAATAATAAAGAATTGCTATGTGATTTTATTCCATAATACGATGTTTTCCTTTCATATTCCTAACAAAATATGCGTTCCACTAAACCTTTGCTTCATTTTGAAAACTTTCTTAACCGAGTCCTCGAGAAAATAAACATCAGGATGTAACGGTTTTTTTGCGGGCGTCTATTTAAAAAAAACTAAATTACGCGCGCACCGGTAGTGCGTAAAACAAAAAAATTACATCCGGTACGTAACGGTTGCAAATGTTATCGCAGAAAATGATTCATTNAACCGGAAGTGTCTGATCGCTTTGGCGATAAGCAAAGGCGCACTTCTGGGAAGTTGCGGTTTTTCTCAGAATTATTATTATTATTTTACTGCGCAGTTGCGGTTTTTCTCGGAATTATTTATTTTACTGCGCAATGTAAAAATCTCATTGAGCAGTAATATTATTTTAGCGCTTGAACGCGCGGATCTGTTCGAGTTCTATTTTTAGCGATGACGTCATTATCCTTGCAGGTTTTTTCAAAATTAATTATTTTACTACGCAGTTGTGATTTTTCTCGGAATTATCAAAAGGCACGGTAGTGCCTCGCGGCAAGTATATGCGCAAACAAAGTGCGCGCACGCTGCACGAGGTACCCCGTGCCTCTTATACGCGAAATTTAGCCGTGAGACTTTTCGAGATTATCCAATCTCAATAACGGCTAAACCGATCGAGTTCGTAGTAGACTCAATCAAAAGTTGAGATCAAGTCACGAAAAAACTTAGTTCGCGGTTTTTTTCCTCCGTGTCTTCTCAACGAAAATATCTTGATACAAATTCCGAAATGCCGAAAACCTAGGTTCTACGAATTCGTCCACGTCTTNAGACAATTGCTTGAGCGTACTTCGCCTTTTTTCGCCGCCAGGTGACAACACTTTCGTGTAGATATAGGCTGCGTTCCGAGTTACGCATATGCACGCATTTATCTATAGTACACGTTACGTACAGTATAGATAAATGCGTGCATATGCGTAACTCGGAACGCAGCCATAGTCTCGCCCCAAGTATAGCAAAACCAGCGTTGCCGTGAAAGGTACCACAAAGTGACGTCATGCGATAGAGAGATAGAAAAGTACGACTCGCGTCGTACTTCTTCCACAAATAGTAAATTACCCTCTCTACCGCGTGACATCACGTTATGGCACTTTCCACGGCAACGCTAAGCGGAACATACACAAGACGTAATCGCGTTGCTGTGTGGTGACAAAGCAATAAAGTACAGTGTTGTGAAAAGCTGTGTTGCAATTTACTGTCAGTACTAGAAGAAATCTAAGTAGTTAAGATATAGGGGTTCTGATCAAGGGGCTCCGAGGGGGGTGAGGGNAGGGGGTAACCGCGGGGAGNGGAGGGAGGGGTAACCGCGCGAGGGAGGTNNAGGGGGAAGGAAGACTCAATGTAAGCTTTCCTGTGAAAAACCGCAAGAGGAGGGGAAAGGAGGAGTCAATGGAAACATATTCGTAATAATGAGAGCAGGACTTGGGTGTTGCGGATGAGATAACATAGGAGTGTGGGTGGTGTCGGCGGAGTGTTGTTATCGGCTCCACCGGAATTAGCCAATTAACGGCGAGCCGTAAAAATGGAGCATGCAATATTCGAGCGAGTTGTATTTATTTAAGATAGTGGTTACGCCATTGGTTGTAACGTGTTCGAACGTGTTCAAGGTCAATCGGTTGATGACGTCACCGTTAAAATAATAGCACCTCTCAATTATAGTTTTAAATTGCGCAGTAAAATAAAAAAATTCTGAGAAAAACCGCAGGGATGTTGATGACGTCATCGCCAAAAATAGAACTCGAACAGGTTCAAACGTGTTGAAGGTCGTTCGGAATGATGACGTCATCGTTAAAATTGCAATTGCGCAGTAAAACACAATAATTCCGAGAAAAACCGCAAATTTCCCGGAAGCGGTTCGCGTAAAAAAATAAATTGCGCGCAGTTCGCAATTGCGCAGCAAATAAATAAGAAATTCCNAGAAATACCGCAATTTCCCGGAAAACAAATAATTCCGAGAAAAACCGCAATTTCCCGGAAAATAAAGAAATTCCGAGAAAAACCACAATTTCCCGGAAGTGAGCCTGTTCTTATCGCCCTAAGCGATCAGCCGCTTCCGGTTTGATGACGGACTTNCCATGATAACGNAAAACCGTTGCGTACCGGATGTGGTGTTTTTGAAACGCAATTTCAAACCTAAAGATTTCGAGGAAAGATAAGGAGTGAAATAAAAAGACGCCTCGAGGTCGGGAGAGAGTCACAAATCATTTTGATCGCAAGTTGTATAGATAACAAGTCGCCGCTGTTGTTGAAAATGTTTAACGGATCGAACACGACGCGCATTTTAAACCTATCGGTCGAAGAGTTGAAAAACATTCCAAAGAGGATTCTCTTAGAAGTGTTCAATAATCACGTGGAGCTTTTGTGGGATCGANTGCCTGAGCATTTGAAGGAAGATCCTGAGGTGCAGTTATATCGTAGATGTCTCGAACATTACAATCAACCAGGAGATTACGATCACATTGACGGACCTGCTCCGCTGAAAAAATATTGTCGCGTGTGTATTGCGAAAGTCAAGATGGAAAATCAACAATGAATCGGATCAGACAACCGAAATTGCTTCAGTTCTTAGCTGCAAAAACTGTAGCAAAACACGTAGACGAGTACATTAAAATACACAATCTTGAAATTCCTAAAGTGTGCAAGGACGCAATACGAGAGATCTGGTTCGATGTACGGCTCTATCGCTACGATCGCGATTTTCCTTGGCTTTGGTTATCGGTACACGATTTACCTGAGGAACAAATATGGGAAGAGGAAAACAATTTCAACGAAGAGGACTTTAAAATCTTGCAACTATCCGCGCTCGCGATCAGAAAATACGATTGGTTTCCAAGATACGTTGAGACAGTTAATCACATCGAAATCGCGTACATAGAGTTTAGAACGAGTTGCGCGGATCTGAAACATCTGTCTCGCTTGTGCATTCGATGCGCGTTGCGAGTGTGGGAGTGG
>NW_018023931.1:13540-14705 GCF_002006095.1 Pseudomyrmex gracilis | reverse complement strand
ATGATCAAAATATTGGGGGAATGTAGGAATAATTTTTCGAGAGCTGAACGTCTGTATGCTCAACGTTATCCTGATAGAAGGCATCCAAGTAGGGTAACCATTAAAACCCTTACGCAGAGAGCAAGTNATGGGTCTATGGTTCGCCGATCACGACATCATGAATATGATGTTAATAATAATCGTGTTATAACCATTTTAGCGAAAATTTATCTCGATCGTCATATTAGCACTCGTCAAATCGAAAGAGAAATTGGCATACCTCAGCGAACAGTTGCGAGAATATTAAAGGCGAGAAATTTTCATGCATATCACATAACGTTGACACAACATTTGAATTTTAATGATTATTTACTTCGTGTAAATTTTTGTGAATGGGCTCTGCAAATGATCCAACAAGATGAAAACTTTTTCCGGTACATACTCTTTTCGGATGAGGCAACTTTCAGTAGCAATGGAACTGTAAATAGACATAATTGTCACTACAGGTCCGATGTAAATCCTTATTGGTTTCGTTCAACTAATTTCCAAAATCGTTGGTCTTTAATGGTGTGGCATCGTAAATGGCTATTTAATAGGTCCTTATTTTTTTGAAGAAAACGTTAACGGACAAAACTTTTTGCAGTTTCTTCGAGACGATTTACCGCACCTATTGGAAGACGTTGATTTATTCACCAGGGAACGGATGTGGCTTCAATTGGATGGTGCGCCAGCACATTATTCAAATATTGTAAGAAATTATTTTAATAACCGATACAATGGTAGGTGGATTGGTAGATTGGGCGCAGTCGCGTGGCCTCCTTGTTTGCCAGATTTAACTTGTCCCGATTTTTTCCTGTGGGGAATGCTGAAAAATATTGTCTATAGCGAAAAACCAACAACCAAGGAGAATATGAAGGAACGTATTCGGACTGCTTGTGCCGCAATATCTCAAGAAATTCTTTTGAGAACAGTCACATCATTCAGAAGGCGTATCAACCTATGCATTCAAGAAAATGGACGGAATTTCGAACAGTTAATTTGCTAAGTATACTACTTAGCGAATTAACTGTTTGAAGTTACAAATTAACTAAATAAAGCACCCCGATAATGAGAGGCAAGAGGACTCACGTAAATAAAGCACCCCGATAGTGAGAGGCAAGGGGACTCACGTAAATAAAGCACCCCG
>NW_018023931.1:0-6348 GCF_002006095.1 Pseudomyrmex gracilis | reverse complement strand
TATATATATATATATATATATATAAGTATATATGTGTAATAAGTATTTTATCAAAATTCATAATAGTATATCAATATTATACATGTGAAAAAAAATGGTGTAATAATGTTTTTTTCTCACTTTCTAGCTCTTTCTCTTTCTCTTCCTCTCTCCTTCTCTTTCTCCCTTTTAACTAAATAGAGTTTGTGTAAGTAAGAATTTTCATGAGGGTACCACTTGAAAATATGCCGATCCTGTTGCAGCATATTTCAGTTTATAAGCGATGCTCTTTTTCTATTCCTTCTGTTTACTTATTGCACGCGGGCAATTACGCTGCCCGCGGGCGCCCGCGAGCAGTGCCCAGTTGCCGACCCCTGAATTAAACAATTATGTTATTAAACAATTATGTTATTGCATATTGTTTTTCTATTCTATATTGTTTTTTATTGTATATTGTTTTTTAACAATATAATAACGTACAAAAATGTACTTGATGCTACTTTTTGATATTACTTTTTTTGTAAAACAAGTCTTTAGAGATAAAATGTTTTGTAGTAATATTTTGTATAATATTTTATAAACCAGGTTTTATAGAGAAAGAATTTTTTGTATAAAATAACTGACAAATTTGTTTTTTATAAATAAAAAATAATAATGAAAAACAGTTTGAGGTAAGATTCTTAATTTAAATAAAAAGAGATCAGGAAATGGCAATAACAAGGTAACATCAGATGTTCGGGTACAATTTTTTTATAATTCGAAGATTTTTAAAAGTTTTAACAAACGTTTTGACCCACTATGGGATCTTCTTCAGTGTTTTAATAAAAACTTACAACATGTTTTTATAAAAACTTACTTCTTAATTTAAATACAATACTTGTGCGTGTACTTGGTGATTGTTTTTATCTTTTTTTGAAAAGGTAAATTTTTTGAAATATCACATTTTGTAGTATAAACGTTATAGTTTAGAAAATACATCAAGATCAACCAAGTTTCAAAACAGTTTACTTTAAAAAAAAGTTATATCCTCAAACAAAATGCCATCTTTATTTCACTCTACGCCGTGTCGCGAAACAACGTCGCGAAAAACTTTTAGAACGATCGGTACTGTCGGAGGTGTTGCCGGCGCGAAACCACTACGCCGCGATATACTTCTCTGCGTCTACTCGGAGATATTGCCGGAGTTTGATTTTTTGTGCAAAATGTATTTATTCGTTTTCTGAAGTAAGTTTTTACTTCATGAATTTAAAGTGTATAGTTTGTGTTATTTCGTGCCAAGTTTCAAAACAGTTTATTAAGAAAAGATATATCGGAAGTGTTGCCAGCGTGAAAGATTTTTTTATCCGGTTTTTGAATTGTCTATCATAAATTTAAAGTATATAGTTTGTAAAAATTTCGTGCCAAGTTTTAAAACAGTTTAGTAAAAAGAAGTACATAGAGGTGTTGCTGACGCGAATAACGCGAGGCATTACCGTTTTTTTTATTTTCTTATTCTGTCTCTAATTTACACTTTCTATCTTTCTTTTTCTTTTCTTAACGCGCTTGTATATGCCATCTGTTAGCAGGCATACGAGATGTACACGTTTTGGTCTAACGACGACCACTGTGATCACGTTTCAGAATGGAAATTTTACACACATTTTCGGTTATCTTCCATTATCTCCGTTCAAAAGCCACAGACTAAAAAACGCAACACTATTTTTTTTTAAATGTTTTATTCTGAATTGAGTAAAATTAAAATGTAATTAATCGGTTCAGTCGTTACTGAAATATTGCTCTGTAAAAATCTCCGCTCTTTTTCATTATCTGAATTTTGCGTATAAGAGGCGCGGTGCGCCTCATACAGTTCGAGCGCCACTTTGTTGCGCGTAAACTTGGCGCGAGACACTATCATGCTTCTTGATACCCCCATAACTTCCATAAACCATATTTGGGAAATATGCTTTTGGGGAAATAACGTGTATTTTATTGATGACTTACAGTTAAAATCTCGACCAAAGTTGGCTGGGTTTAGTATACACATGCTTATTTTGCTATACCCTTTGAACAATTAAGCGAAAGACTTTGTAAGTGCTCGTCAAATTTCTGAATGTTTGACCGTCCCAAAGTTAAGATAATTATAAATAATACTTTTTACATATAGCATATGCAAAAATCTATTGAAGAAAGCACATTTTAACTGTCAAACTACGCTTGCAGTCATAAAAAACTAAAATGCTAGATTACCATCATACGAATACTATAAAAAAAATTAGAACTAATGACGTCTACTAGTTGTCAAAATAAAGCCGCAGAAAGATTGCAATATTTTGTGACAAAGTATAAGCGTAGTTTACAACGATTGCTTAATACGCTGTTATAAGTAACGCGCATTAAGTAATGGTAGGGTATTATTTAGTCTTGGGTTTTAGTAAAGTTTGGGTTTTTTACTAAAGTTTTGCGGGACTGGAATCCGGCACGGATGTCCAGTCAGCAGTCCCTAGGCGATATGCGACCGCGCGTCCAAGGACGCACCGATCGGGAGTCGCACGTGCGGCCGAAAATATGCAATGGTCTGCATTGCACTTTTCGGGAATCGGATGTCGTCCGACTTTTCCTCAGCCAATCACGGTTGATTAGCTGAGGCATAAAAGCCGATGCTAGACCGTGCGTGGGTAGAATCGTTCCGAATCGTGTCGCGGCTGGAGGCTCTGCGCGACAGAGCATCGCCTATTCGTACTTAGCAGAATAACGCGGGTGTTAATAAAGTGTAACTGAGAAGTGGAATAAAACAACTATATTTCTTTTTACAATTAAAGTATAAAATAGTGTTATTTCTTCCCGACGTCTCTCTTTTGCGGCATCTCCGACCTCACGTGCGATAACAAATTGGTGGCAGCGGTGGGATGCTGCATAGAAACGCCGAGAAAAAACTTCTGGTACCTGCAACAAAAGAAATAAAATCTCTGTTATTTGAAGAAACAACAACAATCGAATTAGTAAGCAACGGACGAGTCTCACAAAAAATAAGCAGTAAGTAACTGATTTATGCTAACTACGATCAGCGAAGGAAGGCGTAAGACGACACAAAAAAAGAGTGGAGCACACAAGGGAGGCACTCTCGAGTAACTGAGCGAAAGCGAGATAACCCCGACTCAGCGATAAGCCCGAGCGGCTGAAGAAATCGACAGCGCACGAGCCAAGTGTCTGTAATAAGTAGTTAAAAAGCGACAGGAGTCGCAAAGAGAAAAAAAGATCCAGTCTCCAGGATCAAGACCTCAGAGGATCTGAAACGTGGAATTTGGCTAAAAGCAGCTAGCAACAAACAAACCAAGCGAGCGACGGAGAACGTGCGAGCAACGGAGAACGTGCGAGCAGCGGGGAGCGTACAAGCGACGGAGACCGTGCAATCGACGGAGAACGAGCGGCCGACGGAGAGCAAACGGCGCGGCGAGGGGACAGCGCGTCAACAGCGGCGAGAACGACCGACGACAACGGTAGCGTACATTGGCGTACGGCGAAATGCGGCTACTACTGTAAGTCAAAAAATTTTGTTTTATGAGTGAGCATAGGAAACTAGCGACAGGAATACCGGACGCGTTGACACCGTTGAGCGTAAGCGAGTTTAGGATCGAATTACCTAGTTTTACCGTACTGGATGCGACTCGAAACAATTCGTGGCTACATGCGGAACCGGCAAAGCGAACTCTACAGCAAATAGAAGCGAGAGAAACAAAGCGATCCGTGTCACGGTAGGGAGTCGCGCGAAGTCGAAAGATCTGGTAGGGTCCGACGGAATTTCGAGTTTGAAAGGGAAAGTGATAACACAGTCGGTAGTGAAGCCCAGGAAAATGTCACTGTAGACCGCGAGTTCTCGTTTGACGTATATATATATATATAGACGAGAGTTTATGTCCCCAAGTAAATCCCGAAACGAGAAGGCAAAGACCTTACGTTAGCCGGACTCCGAGTGACGTATCCGAACGCGGAGAGTTCTCGTTACCTTCGTACGATAGTAGTGCATTCGATCCGAGTAAAATATATACGGAAATGGCTCACGCACCGAACGACTCATTAGACGAACGACTCGAAAGAGTACATCAGACACAAGCTGACGTGGACAGAGAGATAGACCGAATGCGCAGTGAGTTAGGAGATAGACAACCCCTTTAGGGTACAGCGGGCCCGAACAGACCCGCGGTCGAGATCACGGGAGCAAATAGAAAACCCGATGACTCCTCGAATACCTTGTTAATGCGCGAGTTAATGCAGGCCTTCCGAGAGTTGCAAACAGAAGTGCAAGGTCTAAGACGACCGGTAGTACGGCATCGTACCTCGCAAGTGTACGACGACGACGACTCGACTAGACGGCGCACGAGGGCCGACGACGTCACAGTAACACGAGAACGCGATAACGTACTAGACGTGACGTACGGACAAACGGCCGCGGACGTGCGTAGTCAAACGGCGCACTTGTGTGACTATATGTCACTAAAAGAGGCGCGTGCAATAATACCAGTGTTCGACGGAAAGTCGCAAGCACAATTACGCAAGTTTTTGAGTGCAAGCATCTACGCTATGAAAAGTATTAACCCAGTGGATGAGAGAACGCTGTTAGAAGCGATTCTTTGTACTAAGCTGCGCGGACAGGTCTTGCTCGATTTCGAAACGCGAGACATTCACGAGTATGACCAGCTAAAGCGCGAAATGGAAGCCACTTATTCCGCTAAAAAGAGCACGACAGAACTACAGGTAGAGTTTAGCACTCTAAAACAGAAAACGGGGGAAAACGCGTTAAATTTTGGACAAAGCGTTAATCAGCTCGCCATGGAGCTTTATGAATCCATAGTCGAGGGAAAAATAAGAACAAACGAGCAAAAGCGAACCATACTGGAAACGATCAAGGAGCCTTGCATCATTTCCAGATCGGGTTAAAGGATGACCTCAAGTTAATAGTGCGATCAGGAAGCTATAACACGCTCCAAGAAGCAGTACCGGGGGCGAGTGAGGAAGAGAAAGCCGCCGGAACAACCAAAAACAGAGGACCGCCGCAAACACGTAACAGTAGTAGCCGAAACGGCAGTTGTTACAAATGCGGAAAGGCGGGACATTACGAGCGAGATTGTCGCTTAAACAAAAGCATTTTACCTAAACCGGAAGGGCGACGGGTGAATGCGACGGAAAGCCATTGCAATTATTGCAAAAAGGTGGGACATACAAGCGAAGAGTGCTGGTTGCTAAACAGAAAAGGGGTAAATATTTAGAAAAGGTCATCCCCCTTCGATTTTAATGAGCTTGACATATGTTGTCAAGGACACCTTTCTGAGTAACAATCAAAAGGTTTTAGCCGCCGCTCGTTGTTTAAAAAAAAGTTATAAACAATTGAAGTTTCAAAACTAAATTTTTATTTTTCGACATTGTGTACATTTTTTTCATGTTGGAAGCGTGTAAAGCAGGGGGGGGCTACGCCCCCCCTGCTACCCCCTCGCGAAAATATAGAAAGCGACTTCTGATTAAGTGTCGCATGTAATCGGAAATCGTTTTCTATATTTTTTCGAGGGAGGAGCAGAGGGGAGGGGCGTAGCTCCTCTCTGCTTACACGCTTATAACACGAGCAAAAAGAATGAAAAAGTAGCCTTTACCGTCTATATGTATACGACAAGATATCTTCCATACTAAATATTTACTTTTCAAAGACATATAATATGAATAAGTATGTAGAGGTCGCAAACAAATGTTATGATGATTATTTCTCACTGCTTCTTATGTTCAATATTGACAGTCAGTGTAGTTGTGTGTGAGTCATCAATTGTTCAACATGTTGTTACATGAATTTATTCACCTAACGTACGATTTTGATCAATTAGTTAATAAAAAAAAAAAAAAAAACGAATGGGGCGACGAATTTGGCGAGATATGCGAGCAAATATTCTTTGTTATGAAACATCAGCTGAACATTACACATTCTACATAGCTGAGTATTTATTTAAACGTCGTTTTCAACACCAGGAATGTATAGACACATTTTTTACAATAATGTCAGAAATATACCTCCTCACTGGTTAACAAACGAATAAAATTTATAACACTAATTAAAATTATATATTTACACGCTTAAAAGGAGGGTGTACACCCTGTGGGTCACCGATTTTGATGCAATTTTGCAGAATGGTAGTACGCATATAGAAATAACAAATGCTATTCGGAGACGATGCAACTCTCAAGCATTTGCGAGAAATCGCAGTTTGAATTTTCGCGTGCTACGTAAGTACAATTCGAAAAGAAAGTTTTTCGAAGTGGCGGCGTGGCGCAGCGGACTAATCGTCGCGCTAGTAGTCCGCGGGTCGCATGTTCGCGCCTATGCTAGTTTTGTCTTTTTTTTTTTTTTTT